>NC_056731.1:1449308788-1449441288 GCF_019279795.1 Protopterus annectens | reverse complement strand
GGTTCCCATGTATCAGCCAGATGGGAGAAGATGGTATGAGGAACACGCATATAATATGATTATGTCACTAGATAGGCCTCCGATTCCGTACAGTCGAACGCCTGCCGTTGCATAATGGTCAGCCATACCCGATATTGTAATCATGTAGTCTGATGTAATAGGCATCACAAGGGATCACGCCCACCCAGCTTGAGTGACAAATGCAAGCACCAATGTTGGTGCACTTGCAAATGAGGGAGCGAGCGGGTGTGAGCATGTTTGTCTACCAGTATGCGAGTATTGCACTGTTAAAGAAATGTGGAGTGTAAACAAATATAAGGAGCTGTAACCAGAGGTCAGCAGTGCTTAGCACCATGCAAACCCACATACAACCGCTCCCACCTGCTGGAATGTGCCTTACCCACTCTGTACCCAAAGGCCTTCTTCTGGCCGCAAACAAAGAACCGTCCTTTGCAAGTGTTGGTAGCAACACCCTGCGCACACAGCTGATTTGAATTACCAATACACCATGGTATATATACAGACAATAGACACATACCGTACAGCACAATCATCTAACAGTATAGCAATGTACTGGCAGATATGTCCGGACCACTGGTGTTTACATACCTGGCTGTCTTGTGTTTAAGTGTGTGAGCATGCCCAGTATGACCATTACGCATGTTGTCGACTGACATTACCGTCATACCTTCATGTGTTTGAGCATGCCCAGTATGGTCAACTGGATCGCATGTGTCACATGTCCAGGTAGTCAGTACTGTGGTGCCAACCCCTGCATTGTACACTGACAGGTGGTATGCTGTGTCTGCAGGGTAGCCAACTGTCATGTGGCATTGACTGTTGCTACATTTCTGCACCGCATGGGGGGACATCCAACTGTATCCACATTCCTACACAGCACCGGGGGTGGTGCACATGACTTTCACATGAGTACTTTGGAAGGGGAGCACAGCTGACAGTTGTACACTTTTGCTACTACTGTACTGGTATGCCAGGTACTCCATTTCAGTGTGTGGACCTACCTAATTTGCTGGCTAGAGGCATACCGGTGTACTTCAGATCCTAGCTTTAATTACCAGCATAGTGGTTTCAGACGTCCTAGCCTTCACAACCTACATCCAACTGCCTGGCCTGCTGTAGTCTGTGTGTGTGTGTGTCTGTGGGGGTTGGGGTCATCCACTGGGCATATCCAGAGGCCATTGTATAGCATTTGTCGGTATTGGTCTACACCTGTCCAGCTGTATGAGACTTGTGTGGGCTGTATGGACACACATGATGTTCAGCCCATAACCTGCAGTGGTTTAGGACACCCTGTGTACTACTGGCTACTATTGTGACCCCGGTATGTGCTACAGATGTCATGGTGCCACTATGGATGTGTACTGTCTGCTGCCCTAACAGTCGGCCACCAAATTCCCTTGTATGCTCACATCCATACCATAGTTACAGGTAAAAACACATTCTAATACAACTGCCAATTGGTAGGTTGATTGACTTACCTTGGGAGTGTGCCAGACCTGAAGATGGTGCTGAAGGGCTGCCATGTCGGATGCACACAGTGCACTTCCTATACATGGCTGAGCACAGGTAGTGTCATGTCTGGCATCCCTTTTACTGTCTGTGCGAGTCAGAGATGGTGAAATTCCATGGGTACTTACTGTGTTGGTGCATATGCCATGCGTTGCCTCTTTGTCAAGTGCAGGTCATACTGTGCATGCCTCCTTTTGCCTACTGGGTCCAGCTCAGGTAGTTCCTCCTCCGAGTCACAGTGTGCCTGTACAGGCCTTGGCATTGGTGGGGGGCTGTGTGGCCCTGTCCCATGCTGTTCCTGCTGCAACTGTTTCTGTAGGATCATATTGTGTAGCATAGCACATACCATAACAATTTGGGTGCATGTAGCTGGTGAATACTGCAAGGCTCTACCGGATGTGTCCAGACACCAGAACCATGACCTGAGCATCCCAAACACACACTCAATTATATGTCTTGTCTGTGCGTGTGCCTCATTATGGTTTAGTTGTTCAGGTGTGTGTGCATTGCTGATGGGTGTTATCAGCCACGACTCCAGTGGTTACCCAGCGTCCCCCATTTGGTGACTGTAGGGGATGTCCATATTGGCAAAGGTGTGGTACAGCTGTGTCAGATGCCATATATCGGAATCGTCATAGCTTCCAGGGCAGCCAGCACACAAATTCAGTATAATGCCCTGGCCATTGCATACGACCTAGCTGTTGGAGAGTATGCCCTTGCAGTTAATGCAGGCCCTACCCCACTCACTGGGTGGTGCTTTGATGCGTACATGCATGCAGGCTATAGCACACAGTACCCCAGGGTAGTCTGCCATTTGCTGGAGGAGACGCATATTGCTGGTCAACACCTCACGTGTGTTGAGGACATGTATGTGCTCACTGGCATGTGGTGACATGGCATCTGGGAAATGGTGCAATACTCTGGATGCAGATGCCTGTGTGATCCCCATGATATCCCCAGTTGTGCTTTGGGAGGTACCTGTGGCTAGTATACCTAGGCCTACACATACCTTGGTATCCACTGGGATGGGTTTCCCTCGGCCTGTTCGATGTGTCAGGTGTGGCCGGCACAGCTCAACAAGCTGCTGTAGGAGGTCTCTGTCCACCCCATAGTGCTCCACTGTCTCCAGCTCATGTAGCCCCTGGTAGGTTACCCTGGGTCTGTAAAGTCTTCTGTCTCCTCATTAAGGGTTGTTCAGCAGCATTCACATCCTCACCACCCTCAGCCTCCTGCACATGTTGGTCTATGTTGCCTGCTGCAGCCCTTCTCATTTGATTGGATTGTGTCGAGAAATGACCCCACATGTATACACCGGTGGTGTAGAATGTGGAAGAAACCTGTGTGTATGGTGCTTGGTCACTTTACCGTAGTGTTCTGGTCTGGGCTGGGCATGTAATCTGCTGATTGTGCTAATTATCACCTGTTTGTGCAGCTTGTTCACCTTGATTACTCCACTACTGCTGTTGTCCCTCCCAGTTTCACTAGGCAGGTATAGACACACCCCTAGCTTAGGCGTGCTAAGGCAGGAGCAATCCTGAGGCACAGGGCTCCAATGTACGTACAGTATGCCTGACACCCCCCGTGCTTTCACCTATATTTGAGTCCTGCACCTGGCTATCTATACACATACACTCTTGGGATCTGCATCACACCCTGGGGATAAACGGGATTCACTATTTTCAACCTCGTTTGCATAGTATTGTCTTCTAATGCATAGTTATATGACCCATACTGATCCACCAAAATAATAACCACTGCTTACTGTCACTCAGATCTGCACACAACTGGTTAAAGGTGCCTTACTATCACCGTATTCGATGTCCCTTGTTCTTCCCAGCAACAAAATAGCCAGTTTCTACACGAATAGAACCTGGGACCCTGCACACCACAGACGATGTGCTTTACCACTAAGCCATGGCAGATATACATACATCTGAGGTGATCACGTACAGATCATCCAGCACAGACATTCAGTAGTATAGGACATGTATTCCATCATGTAGATTTATGTGTGGTAATGTCCACATATATATATATCTATATATATCTATACACACGTATATATATATATATATATATATATATATATATATATATATATATATATATATATATATATATATATATATACACATATATACACACACACATATACATATACACACACATACGTAGATATAGAATTTATATCACAACATCGGACCACATGACACCAAAGCATTAGACAAGAATGAAAAGGAAACCACATGTGCCACCTGCATTATGTAGTGGTGTTACTATCAAGGCAAGTGTATTTTGTTGCGTCACATGGATCAGACTGTATTAAGGGTAAGAGTAGGGCTGCTGACATTCACTCACCAGACCTATTGGTGGATGTATGTGTATGTCTTGCCAACCCAGTCTCTTGGGCAATCATGACATTTGTGGACACTATATAGGAAAGCAACAAAACACACCCTGGAGCTAGCCACTCAGAGATAACAGCACATAGGATATGATTGGCAAACACACACCTGTCATACCTTGGAATAGAACACCTACCTGTCTATTCTATCACACTACAGCATTACATAGTTATACAACGAGCTACAAAGATTACTGGATAATAGTACTCCCAGAGGCATACTTCTAGATGGGTGACATCATCAGCAAAGGCAAAGACGCCGATAGGGATTGTATGGAGAGTGAGCAGTCTAAAAGCATTACTCTCTCCCCGGGCAGCTGGAAACACACACTTGACAGGGCTGGGATTAGAACATAGATTTAATGACCTTATCACACTACAGCATTACGCAGTTACAGAACACGCTACTGAGATTACGGGAGTACAGAACTCCCAGAGGCATACTTCTAGGTGGGTGACATCATCAGAAGTTGTATGACGAAAATGTGTATTTTTGAAGCGTTATTTATTTTGTTCTATTAAAGTTGGTTGAGTCTGTTTTGGGTACGAGCTGCTTTGTTTCTGTTTATAGTGTAGTTTTTGCACCTTACATTTCATTTTGGTTGGAGCACAGTGCTCCCAGAGGCATACTTCTAGGTGGGTGCCATCATCAGCAATGGAAAAGACGCCGATAGGGATTGTATGGAGAGTGAGCAGTCTGAAAGCATTATTCTGTCCCTAGGCAGCTGGAAACACACACACACTTGGCAGGGCTGGGATTAGAATGTAGACCTCACTACCTGATCACACTAAAGCATTACGCAGTTACAGAACGCGTGATCGAGATTACTGAAGCACAACACTCCCAGAAGCATACTTCTAGGTGGGTGACATCATCAGCAATGGAAAAGACGCCGATAGGGATTGCATGGAGAATGAGCAGTCTAAAGCATTACTCTGTCCCCAGGTAGCTGGAAATATACACACACTTGGCAGGGCTGGGATTAGAACATAAACCTAACTACCTTATCATACTACAGCATTACGCAGTTACAGACCACGCTACCGAGATTACTGAAGCACAGCACTCCCAGAGACGTACTTCTAGGTGGGTGACATCATCAATGGAACAAATGCCGATAGGGATTGTATGCAGTGTGAGCAGTCTAAAAGCATATTACAGTCCCAAGGCAGATGGAGACAAACACACACCAGTGGTGTGAGCAGGACAACTGCCTATCTACGGACCACTATTACAACACTACATAGATACGAGACGCACCACAGACACTACACCTTTCAAGACAGTCAATATGACCTTCTAGGAATGTGGACATTGACATGGATGCTGGCAGTTACAGTGTACATACCTGTGAACCAGTGTGTTCAATGTAGGAATCCATCCTGAAGTAGGGTATGGCCATCTGTTGCCTGGATGACCACTATTGCTATACAGGATTACAATGGTCATGCCCATACACATAGAGGCACATAACTGAAACAAGGTGTCACTGGGTATGCTCACACACTTAGTAGCACACAGCCGTTTGGAATGCACTATGTGTCCATCTACACAATGGCATACTGGGCATGCTCACACAGTAGCGAAGGGCTGTCTTGTATGCACTCTGATTCTAAACACGGAAGGGCACAGTGTGTCGATAATCATTGTTAGCATGAAAGCTGCACTACATATATCTGACACCAGTCTTCTAGACAATGTCTGCTGCTGTCCATCACCTTAGCTGTACCAATCTAAACCTGGCACACTAATACCACCCGTGGTGATGTCCTGCCAGGAGTGGCAACTTCACACATATAGTACCATTCATAGACAAATATCCTGAGACCAGGTAAACACCCTGACACCTAGAGGACAACTGCATTGTATGTGTATGCTAAACAGTGCTAGTTGTGTAGCATTCATAATCACAGCTGCCAATCTAGATCCAACAATGGAGAATACTGACATCTGTGCAGCGAGGAACACCTGGCATAAGGCTCAGTTGTGCATAATAGCACTACCACTGTATACCTCAGATACAGACATGTGGGCCATAACACCGTTATGGACCGCTCCAGGTGGTAGGGTCCCCACGAATATGAAGGCCACTCACATGTACTGACAAGTACACTCTCAAAAGCCATCACAGATGTGTCAGGTGCAGATCACAGTGTCAAATGCCGCATTCTAGGATGAAGCCCTCAGACATCACCATGTCCTTGGACAAGCAACACACATCCATACATTAGTACAACACCATGTTACTCATGACCAGTGGACTGTACCTAGCTCTACAGCAACTGTACAGACTACCCATGTACTGACAGGGTTCCATCATGTGTTATGCAATGCAATGATACCACTGTTCATAACCAGGTCAGCTGTACACATAACAGTGGCCATGGGTCATATACAGCTGTGACAGATAACTGTTGCTGTACACAAGTAAACACACTCATGTTTGGATATGACATACATGTACCTGACATGGATATTTACATGCCCCCCACACACACAACACATATGTACATAGCATAGCTTTTGCTGTCCTTCATGCAGACAAGTGGCTACAGCAATTACATGCATGTACATGGAAGGTAGGTCCATGGCTGTTGAATGCTAACAGTACATAAGGTGTGATAGCAATGTTGACTGAGTTAACATTCCCTCTGTACTGGTTACCCATGACAACTATCATATCATACAACAGTCCATGTGTCATGTATGTCATCACACATGTCCACCAATTGCAATGCATACAAACATGGCTACATGACAGGAATGTAGGACCTACACACATGTACATGTAGTGGTGTGCATTCAGCTACCATGCATGTGCAGTAGCTGATGTTTGCAGTTCATCTGTGTCTTACTACAACATGCAGTTGCAATGCAGCCCCATCATTGACACCTGTATATGGTGAAATACTGACAGTATGGTAAGATGTACATCAGGTATGGATGGATGTGTGTACATAAAGTGGTGGGCCAACTTTGCAGATGGATGTTTGCTGAAGACAGCTCACAGGTGTGTCACAAGCTGTCCTACCATAACATGTGCAAACACTAAGCTATGTTTCTGTTAATTGAAGGTGAAGACATACAACCTACACAGCTGTCAGGGTGTCACTGACTGTAAATCACTTGACATCTGTAACACTTAAGTCCGCCCGTGTGCATATAGCAGCACAATTGCCGAAGGTAGCATCGGTACACATTGTAATGCAGGCAATACTGCTGCATGTCTGTCAGACATATCATAAGATAGCAGGTGTTTGATTCACAGTACTGCCATGTGTGTTTGCTTGTGTGTCCATATATGCCATGTATGGTGGGGAATACATCCCAATTGTTACACACCCCTGTACACTGTTGTAGAGATCTGTACATACTGTAGTGTAGAAAGCAAGACATAGGCAGGGGTGGTGTGTGTATCACACACATGTTAGCTATCTGTATGTGCATGACATAGGTGAATTCAATTGTGGACTCCACAGTGTGTGTGTGTGTGTGTGTGTGTGTGTGTGTGTGTGTGTGTGTGTGTATGTATGGCTGTCTGGTGCATGGAGTGAGGATGTATGCTACCATAGTGAACAGATAGGGCCCCTAACCCCTCCAGGTGATTCAATCTACTACCCTGTTGATGCTGTCGGTCTTAGGCATTACTGACTACCTGTACATGTTCATTCTCTGTGTCGCGTCATGTGGGTGCACAGTACTGTAATGGTGATTACCACATAGGCAGGGGTCCTCACCTCAACACTATCAAGTGTGTGTGTTATAATGTCATTGACTCCGTGAGTGTGGGTGTGTTACTGTGTCTGAATACTTGTGTGTGTGTGTGTGTGTGTGTGTGTGTGTGTGTGTGTGTGTGTGTGTGTGTGTGTGTGTCTGCGTGTAGTTGTGTGTTCTCATCCTGTAATGTGATTGTGTATTACTGCTACACAGTGAGGCCTCATGCTATCAACTGGCCTATACTCTTGACATCAGCTAGACCACTGCGTAAACCCCCGCACCATGTAACTGTACCTGTGATGCCACTCGGTATGGATGTCACGTCTCTAGCCACTGTAGCTTAGTACACAGCTCACATGCTCCTGGATCAGTAGATGTGTAGACATCTTTGGAATGTCAGCCTTTCTAACAGTGAGGTTGAGGCTATGTATAGCATGCTGGTATTGCCATACATGCCTGTGAGTACTCCACATTTACACATGGGAAACTGCAAACACTGGTACTTAATGGCACATGCAATTAGACCTTAAGAAGGGAAGCAGGGCATCATTACCAACATGCTGTTACTGTTGTTACCAAGACACATACTGCGAACATAAAACAATGCATTTGAAACCTGTACTACATGGTATGTCTGCTGCGTGTCAACAGTACATAACAATTGTAATATACACTTATCTCCCTATTCTGTTCACCCTGTGCATCAGACCATATCAGCATGTCCCTGCACCAATAGTGTGGATGACAGGGATGCGGCACAGGCATCATCATATGCACAGGGTGATAATGTTTGCCAGGGGCCTAGGCTGCACCAATGGATGACATCATGTGTGTGGGTTAGGGCCTGTGATCTAATTGGCCATGTGTGGTTGTTATGCATGTGAGTGTTGCGGTGCCCTACAGATGTTTCTGGTGTGTGCGTGTATGTGTGCACACAGTTCTGCCATGTGTCCGGCCTACACAGGGGTATTATTGACAGCTCCAGATTGTACAGACTAGGATTTACAGCTCACTGTGTCCAGCCACGGCCACGTGACCTGTGCCTGCCAGGGGTTGCACGGGCACTACCAGACAGAGGTACAGATTGGGTACTGTCCAATGACACATGTCCACTGGAACCGTGTCCCCGCTGGGACTGTCGAGGGCCACACCCACGTGGCCTGCTGTGTCCTGGTGTGGACAGCACAGCACCAGCTGCAATGCTGCTGCTGCTAGCGGCACTATGGGAGTGGGCATGTGAGGTAGCTCGTTCACGTAGACCTGCACCAGGTGGTGTAGCTGGCCTACGTCCATGTGGCCTATGCCTCACTCCTACCAGATGTTCCAGCACAGACAGCTCATGCTCGCGGATTGTTATGCCATGGTCAAGGATTCCAACCATGTCACCCAATCGTCTGTCCAAAACTTCAGCAATCTGCTGTTGAGCATTTGCCAATGCCTGGATGTTGTCATTTAAAGAACGGATAACAGCCTTCTGAAGCCTCTGCCCTTCTCTGTTCTGCCATTTAGCACATGCCTGTGCTGCCATTACAGTCTGAAACATGCGTCTGGTGACACCAGCTGCTGCGCTCTGTCCTGCAGGTGCATGTCAGCCAGAGGTCTTCTTATGAGCAGCACTGGCCACATGCCTGTGTGGCACATCTGCAGTCATTTGACTGACACCATGGTGTGAAGACACACCTTCTGTAGCCACCACATGTTTCTGTTCCAAGCTAACACATGCTAACTGTCCTTCCTCTATGGTCACTGGTGATGAGGTATGTGTTGGCATGAGAACTGCATGTGGGGAAGAGGGGGATATAGGTGGAATGGCAACCAATGGCACAGTTTCAGCCCCTCCTGACAACCCTGTCTGTACCTCAATCGTATGTTCATCATCACTGCTAGAGTCTGTGGGGACACTAACATCAGATGGACCGCAGGAGGGTAACGCACCTACATCACCTGTGAAGGCAAACAAAGACTCTACATTACAATAGAGACACACACACAGATGTACACACACACACACACACACACACACACACACACACACACACACACACACACACACACACACACACACACACACACACCATGCATGTGATTTGACAGAAGGCATGCAACATGCATGTGATACAGCAGATGGCATGCAGCTCAGACATTAATAGTGGTAGTTATCATACATCCCTGGGTTGCACACAACAGCAAGCATGTGTCATAGCAGAAGCCATGCATTTCACACAATCATGGTAGTAAGCATGTATCCCTGTGATACACCATGTGGACCAGCACAGGTTAACAGTACGCATGGCTGATGTGAGGCATATGTCCTTGACATTAACATGTAGTATGACATGTAATCTGCTGATGTGTGCATTGACATGCATACATGTTTGACACAATGGTGTCCTGACACATGTACAGCGGTGTAATGGTGTCACTTTGTAGTGTTGTCTGTACACCCTACAGATAGAATGCACTTTTAGCAGATGTGCATGACCATTGAAGGGTACTATGAGGTGTCTATATTGCTATACAGTGTGAAGTACAGACACAGTGCCATTGCATGGAATCATGAGGCGTCTCTATTGCTATGCAGATGACTGCAAACTAGGAGCCATAGTCAAGTCCCCAAATGATGTGAACATCCTACAGAAGGGCCTCTCTGAGACAGATGCCTGGTGTCAGAGCCATGGCCTCAAGCTCAATGCCAAAAAGTGCAGTGTCATCCCCTTTGGTAAAAACTCTGTACCCATGAACTAACACATAGGCAGCAATCTACTTAACACCAAATGCGTGATAAGAGACCTTGGGACCCAGGTGGACAGTAGTCTCTCCTTTGATAGTCACATCACCACAGTAGTCAGGAAGTCCTTCTACGTGGCACACCTCATCATAAAAGGGTTCTCATCCAGGAAAAAAGTGGTCATCGTTCCCCTCTATTCGACACTCATTAGACCCATTATAGAGTACAGCACCCCTTTTGGAATGTACCTCACAAGACATCTGCAGCAGCTGGAAAGGCCACAGAAGTACCTCACAAAGAGGATTACTGGACTCAAACAAATGCCCTACACCGACTGTCTCAAAAAACTCCAGATTTACTCCGTAGCATATCACCTACTCTGAGGTGATCTCTGCTTAACATATAAAGTTGTGTCAAACCCAGAGCTGTTGGACATGCTACACCTAAAGAAATCCCAATCCCTCTGAGCTACACACTCTAGGGACCTAAACCTTGTCACTACAATAAACAGGACATGCTGGAGGGATAGATTCTTATCCCAGAGACTTCCCATACTCTGGAACAGGTTACCCATCTATGTCAAGCAAAGTTCTTCATTAGCACTCTTCAAAAAAAATCTTGATGAATGGTTGGGAAATAGGAAATACACCCCAGGGATCACTTCTGTGTCTCTGCTCGACAGTGGCACAGGAAAATAACTTTCTTGGGTGGCATAAGCCAGGAAACCTTGTTGGCTAGGCTTACATAGGCCCTTGGACCAATATCCTAGTACCTACCTATGAACCTATACAGTGTGGAATACACACACAGTGCATAGCCATGACTGTGTGCATACACAATACATAAATACTGTGGATTGTGACCCACGTTGCTGAGGTGTATACACACTAAACCATGATGTGTCATGTGTGACAGGTCACTGAAAGACATACGGATGACACCCCTGCACAACTGCTAACATTTCTTAGCTGCGTGGAAACCATGTCCACACATGACAGACTTGTCAATACACCATGTCCCACATGACATTTATGTACCACCCACATGAGGTGCACGGCTGACAGTGATGTCCAACAGCAGCAAGGGAAATGTACGGTATCTGTGGCCTGAAGTGGTGTCTGTGTATGTATGTGGATGCTGTACAGGTGACTACTGTCATGCTGTGACACAGTCATGATGTTCAACACATCTTATGTGGTTGAATTAAGTGACACCTCCACAAGCTTTACACAGGCTTTTAGGATGTCCAGTGTTCCACATCTACTATATAACTATTCAACAAAGGCTATAGTTGGACCATGTGTAGACAATGTACAACAGGGTGTACACACATACAAATCACATCTACTGTGTGTTGCTACATGTCTCTGGCCATCCTCCATGGCCATGTGTAAACATGTGTTGGCCAAATGTTTGTGATGGCCGTCTATCTCACATGTCTGTGTTGTCCTATATGACATACACCCATAGATGTCAGATACTCCACTGTCCACAGGGTTATGCAGACAAAGGGTTGTATGTTTGGTATGTGGAGTATGTTTTATGGGATAGTGAGACAATGTTGCAGCCAGACCACTACATGTCATGGATACGTCAGATGGCACATCACAATGTGTGCACTCATTGCAGGGGCATATTCCACAATGGTGAATCCTGTGGGCTGCCCATACTCCAGCTCACTGTGTAGTACTGTTTGAGTACCCCACATGTGTTGTTCTGATGTATGGTTTCATGTCGGTGTTTCATTTAGTTTGTATGTATTGCACATGGGTAGCCAGTGTGATTGATTAAAGATGCAACCTGTATATCATGACTGGACCATACATTATGTGTACATGTGCTAACTGGCCACATGGCGAATAGATGTGTGCATTGACATGCCTGATACTGATAACTGTCTCACCCGCAACAGCCTGCTGTCTCTGCGGCATGCCAGAGGTACCTATATAGGGGTGACACAGCAGTATGATCATTATCCATGACTGTATGACAGCTACAGGGTGCAATGTGCATGTTAACACATTCGCCAGTACAATAGGATATACTATGGAGTATGCACATGTGTGCATACAGAGGGTAGCATACTATAGTATGCGGCATGTGTGTAAACATACCTTGCATATGATGTTACATTACATATTGTACAGTGACACATGCAACTAAATGGGATATAATAGTTATATGTGCAGTAGTGACTTACCAGGCAACTCCAGGCTCAGTGGTTGGGAGACACCCACCTACACGATGGCGGATAGAGTTTGGGGATGCTGTTCTGATGGCATCCCCAGGCTGGCCAGTAGCTCCTTGGTACATGTGAGTGGGGGCTGGGTTGGTGGCCCACCACCTGTTGTACCTTGTTCCCTGGCGATTGCATTCGCACGCTGTTTTGCATGTCTGATCAGGTCCGTGCAGTGTCTGCGCACCTGTTGGTAGGTGCGGTTGTGACCACCCACATCATTAACCCTCCTGCAAAGTTCCTGACACAGGTCATCACGCTGCTGGGCATGCTGTGGTGCATGGCTGAACAATACCTCATAGTTATCCTGGAGGTAAGGTATGAGGGCCTCATCCTCCAAGCAGCTATATGCTGGCAGTCTTGATCGAGGCATATCTGGAAGACATAATGATGGAGACAGGTCACAGTATCTCAAAGATGCACAGAGATACAGCTGCACATACATGTGTATTACATTTAGTACATATGAACAGTTGTCTTTGCAAATCTTCATGACACTGACACCACTGACATGTTTGTGTCACACACATGTAACACCCGATGGGGACTGGATATTATCACCATATATGTGTGTCATCTCATTACATTGCTCATACTCCATGTGAATGCTGTGTTGATGTGGGAATGTCTGTTTGCCTGTACTGGTGTTCTTACCTATCAGCACATGCCTGGATGTGTCCACATTAATGCTGTTGACCTTGATGCTGTGTATATGTCACATATCAACACATACACTGCCTTAACGGACATGACCTGTGACAATGCAGACATGCGCACGGAAACCTTTACATGCATGTGTTTTGCCATATACATCTACATGGTACTGTACAGCAGTTCAACATCCTGCTACGTATCGCCTGTGTTGCACATGTGATACACATGGGACAATGGCTAGCCGGATGGTATTTGCAGGGATGGTTATCAACTATAGCATGTACGGCCATGTAGTAGTGTGTATGCCCTGGGCCATGTATGAACATAGGATGTACGGTTTTCTAGCTGTATCCGACAGCCATGTTCCCACCGCCAGGTGAATCAGTGCCACATAACTGATCCAGACAGTTAATGATACATCTACCATGCGGTCATCACACCATGTCTGACAGAGATGACATGTGCAGCTTTGCTGGACAGGATTGCATAGTATGGCAGGAGTATGTAACGTGTATGGCACAGGGATCTGTCCAGCATGTGGCAATCCTTGTACTAGAAAGGTGGCTGTCCATGACATATGTTTTTCAGATCAGGATATGTGCATGTAGCATGTCCAACATTACAGTGTTGGACATGTCTTTATGCAGGGTAGGCAGCATGCTGCATAGTGGAGATGAGGATTGTGAAGGCTGGTGTCACCCATCCAAGCATAGCCAATACCCTTTAAAGGTGATATGTGATCCGA
The DNA here is from genome assembly GCF_019279795.1 of Protopterus annectens. Classification (NCBI taxonomy): domain Eukaryota; kingdom Metazoa; phylum Chordata; order Ceratodontiformes; family Protopteridae; genus Protopterus; species Protopterus annectens. The sequence goes on along the minus strand of NC_056731.1, from coordinate 1,449,427,273 downwards.
TATTGGTCACTTGAGTGATGAGTATGGCTGTACAATGATCTCAATGCTCATGGATGGCACCCTGTCATGACTAGGGTTGCCTCTTATGACTACCTAATAGGCCTGGTGATGTCACTAGCTCAGGGAGGTAAACTGCATAGCACCATCCCTTACACACAGTGTCCATTATGTTGACCGCTGCCTAGGTGGTAGTTCATGGGTACAGGCTTATTAACCTAGCGGTGACAATGCAATATGCAGCCGTCAGATTGTGCACATATGTCACGCACCTCACCCACAAAGCCCATTCTGTATGTTGTCCCCAACACTGAGTCAGCTATTGCTCCTAGGTCATAGCCATTCACATACTTACATACGCAGATGCCTCCCATTTGTCTGTGTGGTATGGGCTACAATGAGGGGGGTACAAAACATTAACCCTGTTTTACTGTAGCTGCCACTGGTGTGATATGCACATGTCACTCAGACACCTTTTGTAGTGCTGGTTCTGTCAACAGGCCACTGGCAGAACAGTCCTGTGACATTTATACAAAGGTACATCTAGTATACTGAGTGTAGGTGGAATACAGTATGGGTGATGATGTCCTATGACCTGTCACAGGTATGATATGCAGTGTAAAATCATCCGTACTGTCATCTACATCTGTACTGCTAACAACATATACGTTGATTAAGGTTCATGGACTTTCAGACCATACTCAGCAGGGTAATAGTGCAGTGCCTCCCATTATGAGTGGTGTCTCCACTTTGTCGGTTGTGATAACTGTTGGTGTGCACCATTCAGTGTTTTCACAGACTGACATGAACCTATGTTTTACATGATGTGTATGTATAGAGGGCTCTGTAGTGTTCATGGATATGTGATTGTGTACCTGTTGGGGGGGGGGTAGTGAGTTTATGTTATCCGGCACCCTATCAGCACTTGTTCAGAACATGTAAGCACTTCATGAGCTACTAATTACTATAGCACTCAGTCCTACTCATTTCCTACAGGTAAACACTGCTTGTACTTACATTTCCAGCTTGCTTAGAGTAAAACAGCTGTTGTACACACTTACCTCACATATCTAGTGAGAAATGGTTGAATATTCAGGCATGTCCAAGTGTCAATTTCCAGTGTTATCGCCTGTCTATATGATGAATATGGGCATCATGAGGAAATATAACAATTGTCTCATGTACACAGTCAATTCTCACCTCCTAACATACGACACTACAACCTGTGGGAGATGCACATATGTAGCCATGCTGGAGGTAATGCTCTCTCCAACTCAGAATGAACCTGACAATCATGTGGGGATGTTAAACGTTTGCACCACACCACACTCATCACATAGTCTCACTAGATCTCCACCACCACAGGCCACACATAGTAAGACTACAACATTTGCGGAGCCTCTCAATACTACTCTGTGTAGGCAGCAGAGGACTTTGAAGCAGAAACACAGGCAGCCCCCATCACCAAACACAACACCAATTACTTATAGCCCACAGACTCATGTGTGCCCATCAACTACAGCCAATAGGGTGATATAACATACCCAACACACTAGTCATAGGTGACTCTGTAGGCGGTCATACTGATGTCCCACACAGCAGGCTACACAAGGTGATAGTCACTTTCATATGGCTGTCGGGTAGCAGGATCCGCAACATAACCTATGCACTCAGGTCACTCCTCACCAGGTACAATATGACTGTCATTCTCCATGTTAGTGTGAATGCCCTGAGATGTAACTTCCTGGACTACATGTACAGAGACATGCAATAGCTCTCCGATCTTGTAGCCCAGGCAGGTATCACCCTAGGCATGAGAAGCATTTTGCATTCGTCCAGACTGATAATGCAGTACAATGACTGAATTATTCACTTCAACAGTTGGCTATGCTTCTGGTGTCATTCCAAGGGTATCCAGTATCTGTCTGCTTTGAATGACATGGTCGGCAGAACACGATGCTTTGGCACAGATGACCTGCACCTGTCGGCCCTGGGATTATGGATAACATCTAAGGCTCTTACTGTTCCTATAGTGCCTGTTTTAGACACGGTTCAAATAACATATTCACCACCAGAACAGGAACAGGCAAGCAAAACCTGAGGGTAATGTTACTCAATGCTTGACATCTTCATCTCAAACGCACTCACCTGAGGCACTCCTTATAATGGACCACTTCGATATCTCTGCAGTGACTGGGACCTGCTTCTAGGCTCCTGAGAGCACCCCTGCACTAATAGGCTATTACGCAGACCACACCTTTCAGTCATGTAACCAGGACCAGAACACCCACGGTGGAGTTGTGTCCATATTTCACAAGGATGTACACACCTCCAGGCTGGTTGCTTAGCACAATGCATCAGAGGTAATCCAAGTGCAACTAACTGTGGCCATAACTGCTATACAAATTGTAGCTTGCTACGGATTCCACACCATACCCCACGGTTAACGGCCCTCACTTCTTGGTGTACTGGAAAGTAGGGTTCAAACAGGAACTACTGATGTGAGACTGACACTACCCCACACTTAACTGGGATACCTACTCATGTGCAGACACATTAGGCCAACGCTTTCTGGGATTCATAACCTCCAATTGGCTGGATCAACCTATCCACACCACCACCAGGGCCAACAATGTCCTAGACCCGGACATTACCAACATGTGTGACTGGTGTTCCACACCTGGGGTTATCCCCTTATTGGTCAGATCCGGACGTATGCTAATCACCCTTGTTATCCACATCCTGGCACCACACCCTTCACAGAAAACACAGTACAATATTTCTACAAAGCCAACTTCAGGCTTCTTATGACAGCAGTAGTAAATGTCATGACACCCATGCAGATGGACAATATAGTTACAAATGCTGAATCATACACAACTGCACTTCATTAGCACTTACACGACTGCATGGATCATGCTATCCCAAACAGAGCCATGACGGTACCCACCAGATAATGGACACCACTCTGGGGGGGGGGGGTCCACTGCCATGGACATAATGTACAACAGAAGGAGGAGACTGTTGCAAAGTAGAGTACAATCCCATGGGTGGGGGAGCTCCCTGGTCAGCCTCAGTAGAAATCTGAAATCCCTTATCACATCCTCTAAAGCTAGCTACATAAACATTACTGCGACTCATACCAAGGACTACCACAAAGCATTATGGAGGTATGTCACTACTCTCAATGGTGATACCCACATCTGCTCTGACATACAGCGGTTAGGCACGAACATTACAGAACCGACTGATATTGGCAACATCCTGGCAGATAGGGTCAGTGCTAACTTTACACCCCTCTCACATCCTAAAGGGTCCACATCTATACAGGAACAATGCAGAGTCCCTGTGGACACAACTACACAGTTCAAAGCTGCACGGTCTAAAGCCCGGAACACAGACTCCATGTGACCGTCCAACATCCGAGGCTGTGATTTACACAAACCTCAGAATGACATGGCTCCCCACTTGGGCACCAAATTCACTAATAGCCTTGCATCAGGCGTTGCGGCCCCTGAATGGTGCATAGCAACAGTTATCACACTCCACAAAGGTGGTGCCACAATGGACCAGAGGAACTATTGCCCTATACGCCTGACTAGACTGTTCTGCAAGGCTATGGAGCACATCATCATGGAAGTCATTCACAGAGACATTGATGGCTTCCAAACCTTTGATACCACCCAGTTTGGATTTGTTAGGGCCAGACCATGACTCCTACACCTGGTGGAGTCCTTTGAGACAGTAACCAAGGTAGTAGATGAGGGTAAGGAGGTCCACACAGCCTACCTTGTCCTCTCATTGGCTTTCAACACTGTTTCCCATTCTGGTATTGTCAACATACACATCCACCTGCACATCAACCCCTACGTCACGAGATGTTATGCAAAGTGGCTCATGGACAGGATCAACACAGTGAGGGTAGCATACCCTAGTTCCTACTTTAAATCAGTTACAATTGGTGTACCCCAGTCCTCGGTCATAGGGCCCCTCATGTTCGGTATATGCTTCTCTGAGGTACAGGCTAGCACAGAAGGACTTTCCCTGAATAGGCTTGCAGACAACTGCAAACTAGGGGCCATGATTGATTCACCAGCTGATACAGACACCCTCCATAAGGGTGTCACTGTGACAGATATCTGGTGTCGATAACATGGCCTCAAGCTGCATGCTACAAGGTGCATAGACATCCCCTTTGGATTACACCAATCACCCACTGACTATCACATAGGTGGTAGTCCCCTATATACATAAGACATTATAAGGGATCTTAGAACACAAGTGTATAGCACCCACTCCTTTGATAACCATATTGCCAAGGTGGCGTGGATATCCTTCTACGTGGCCACCCTAATCTGTAATGGGTTTGTAGCCGGAACAAAGGCAGCCATTGTACCTCTCTACTCCTGACTTATGAAACACGTTCAAGGGTACAACACACCATTTGGGTGCACCTTACGAAACAACAGCAACGGCTTTGAATACCACAACATTAACACACCAAGAGGATTATTGACCTCTGAAGGATGACGTATGCAGCACAACTACGGAAACCCCAACTGTACTCATTTGCATACTCCATACTCAGAGGTGATCTCTGCTGAACATACAAGGCCCATGTCCACAACAATATTGATGGATATGGGCCACATAAGCAACATAAGCAAAAGCCACTGAGAGCAACATGCTCTGGGATATGTACCCAAATGCAACGATGACTAGGACGTGCTGGAGGGATACATTCCTGAACCGGAGACTCACCATGCTTTGGAACATGATTCCTATGTACATCAGGCAGAGACCCCCACTAGCACTCTTCAAGAGATACCTCGATGCATGGATGGCAAACAGACATGTAGGCCAGGGATCACTGCAGTGGCTCTACTGTACACAGGTGCAGGAAACAAATGGCTCTGCTGTTCACAGGCACAGGACACTAACCTGGGGAGGTGCCGCAGGTGAAAACACTGTAGTTGGGCTTACGAATGGACTTGGCCAGACAGCATAGTACCTAACTATGAACCTATGAAGGTATTACATGTCCTTTGTGCATGGATAATTGAGTAGCTCTTCCATTTCAATTAGCTATCATGCTGTTACACTGTCTGGTGACTACAAGCCATATGTATCCTGTTATTGTACATGCCAATAGACATACCTGATGTTTGCATAATATAACAGTAATGCTATGTAAAATATTTGACATATCTACCTACAATACTGTACATTTCACATTTTTGCAACAATATCCCATAATGCAAAGCATTATTGCACAGCAGGACTACCTTAGACATGTTATTCTCAGTTATACGCCCATACATATGCCTACTGTTACAGTATATCAACATATACTATCCCCTGTTATGGCACGTACTTGGACAAACCCTGCCACTGACAGCGGCTGGAGTGGAATTGTTGTGTTTAAAGCCCTTATGTAGCATCCCTTGTGGTGTATGAGGTGTTTACCTTGTGGCCCACAGCAGTACCCACAATTTTTACAAGCATTACTATGCTCAACAAGACATCACTACATAATACCTTTTCCCACTGTATGCATTGCATACACTTTCATTAATACAGAACAGGCACTACATACACTAACATACTGAGTGTTCTACATACCTTCTTAGTGGTCCGAGTTTACGAAAATATCTGTCTTACTCCTTTCCTGTCTCAACGGTTTTATGGTATGTGCATACGGTTTGAATTTTTGGCAAGCCATCCTTTTATACGTAGATACCAGTAACATGTGGCATCCCGAGTAGATGATTACATGCACATCAGCTATGCAGCTACTCCATTAGCCAATTACATGGCAACAGTGGGGTATAATTGAATACTCCACTTGGGTGTTGTCCTTTTGCCCAACCTTCAAGGAAGACAGCCTGGATGTGTTTTTTGTGATGAATTGCAACTGCTATATGAAGAGACACAGATATTTTGACTTCATGTCCCCCGTGGATTGTGTGTGATGGCTAGAGGATGTAGTTCTACATGTGAGTGTAGCTGTTATCTCAACCATCTAATACGAGACTATTGCAAACAAAACCTGTAACATCGGTGTCTGTTCCATTGTACAACAGCAACGATTTCACATAGCGCCATTACAGTGTGTCTCTCACAAGGTATGTTAAGGCTTCTGCAGATATCATTGAGTGAGTGGATGTTTGTGATGTTATTACAGTCTGTATTGCAATTGTTTCGGGTGTGGGGGAGATGTAGGTGGGTGTACATAGCAGATAAAGGTTTGCAGGGACTGCATTTATACATATTCCATATGTGTGTGAGGGCTCCTTCCCTAATTGAAGACCTATCATTTAGTAGACTATGCAGGCATATTCATTAAGCCATTGTTAATTTGTTCCTATATAGCATGCAGGTGATGTTGATCCTTCAATCCCTCCGATAATACATCGATATGTAATGAAATGTTGCTACATGAAAGCTGTCTCGTGTATTTCTGTCACAGATATTTGCACTCATTGCAGTTGTGTTGTTGACTGAACCTCTTTGGCTTGGGTTGCCACCTTTTCAAATGGCCATAGTGGGACATTTTCAGAACACACATCGGATTTTAGAGGCTGACACATACCCACGGTCAGTACAAAGGATAGAACTTAACTTTTTTTCCTAAATAAAACCTTATTCTTGTAGCAGTTTAGTTGCTAATTATGTTTCTTGTAACATTTAGGTATTTTACATACGAAAAATAACTATTTTATGCAACTATTACATAAAATATGGGACATAATTATGTCCTACAATCTCAGGACATTTGCCCTTTTTAATATTTTTTGTCAGGACACAACTGCCCAACGAGGGACTGTCCCTCTCAAAGTGGGACAGGTGGTAACCCTATGCCTAAGGCCGGCTATGACCACACCTACTGTAATAATCTACCTTTAGCAAGAAAGAGGTAGGTCTCACCACGATGTTGTAGAAAATAAAACTCCATATCTCTTTTCAATAGAAGCAAAAATATAACTTTATTCCATAAACAACAAGGATAAGCGCTTTCGCGTAGATTAGTACTACGCTTCATCAGATAATGTTTAGAAAAAAGAACTCTGTATTTAAACCCAAAAGAGCAGGAACTTAATCAATTTCAACATTAATTACTAAATTAAATAATTAGATAATTGTTTGCAAGTTAATGTTGTTCTCACTGTTTTGAAAAACAATGTTCTTCCCTCAAAACAGAAAGCTAGATGTAACTGTAAAATATATATACATATAAAAGGCATTTACTAAGTAGGTTCAAAATAACTGTAAATATGATATAGGTTCAGTAGGAAGTATTAACATATTTATCTAAACCACTTTTTTTAAAAACATTTCTAAAAAACTCAATTCAGAGTATATACTTTAAAATCAACTTACTTATTATAACAAAACTTCAGTACAACCTCACTATGTCATAAACTATAACACTTAATACCCTAAAGTATAACTTGATGTGTGTGAGTTATGAAACCATACACCTCAACGAAGAACCATAGTAAATATATATGTAATATAACAATTTATAAAACTATATATAAAAATATATGTATATAAATACAAGCAACCTCATAATTTTAATAATAGTAATAATATAAATAAACAAATAAATAAGTGTTTAAACTTCTATTAAAAACTTTTATTAAAAACTTAACTTGCTATTAAAAATACACATATCTCATGTGGAAAATTATTTTGTATGGATTGCGAGTTAAACTTGAATAAAGTGCTACAAATTTATGTTATGTAAACATAAGGGATTTTTAATGTGTAAAGTCCCTTTATATAAGGATGGGATCAACAAGCTATAGAGAGTTAAACATGAACAAATAAATATATGTGTGTATAAGGGACAAGAACCACCTACACATGATAGATGGTTGGTATATTACCATCTATTTTGCAGAATGGGTTTAATGGAAACAAATTTGTTTAGGCCTGGTGAAAGATGGGCTCCTAGCCTAAATATCCACTTCAGCTCTGCCAAAGCTAAATCATTACTTGTGTCTCCTTTTCTTTTATTTGTATGAACCAGTTCTAAAACTCTGAAATAGAAGACATGTTCTTTATTGTCTTTAATATGCATAGCTAAGGCATTATTTTCACAACCCTTCTTAATCTCATACAGATGGTTTTAAATTCTATCTGTTAGCTTCCTTTTTGTCAGACCAACATAGAAAGCTGTGCATCTATTACAAGTTGCTAAATACACCAGATTCTTTGTTAAGCAAGTGGCATAAAACCTAGGAGTAAACCTAAAATCTAGTACCGGATGATTATAAACTTGTTGTGTAGAGATATAAGAACATCTACTACAACTCTTACATGAATAGGTACCTACTCTATTAATGGTTTTAATAAATGTATTATTACTATGGGTAAAGGTATCACATAGAATTTGTTTAAGGTTTGGACAATTTTCATATAAAAACCTAGGTTTGTCACCTACTATATTCTTCACTAGTTCATCTGTGATTAATATATTCCAATTATTACCAATAATTATCTCAATCTGTTTCACATCACTAGTGTATTTGACTATATATCTCAAGTTTCTAGAATTGAAATGAGTAAATTTATTATGCGTAAAATCTGTAGTGCTAACTATCTTAACCGCATTATTAGGTATAGGATCTATATTAACTTGGTCTTTTATTACATCTTGTCTGATGCTTTTTACCAGATGAATATCATAGCAATAGTAATAATAGTAATAATCTACCTCTGAGTTAGCACGAACAGACACATGAAGCAAACACACACACACACACACACACACACACACACACACACACACACACACACACACACACACATACACACACACACACACACACACATTACAGTCCCACGGAAACACACACCGCACTCAGAACACACACTTACACACACTACAGCAATCAGAAACACACTTAAACACAGTACCTACCTGGACCACAGCACCAGCAGCAATAACTAAATGTCCCTTAACATCGTGATAATAGTATTTGCGGTTCTAGTGTTCCGGTACTGTGATCTTTCGGTCTTTAAGCCTCATGATTATGCGTGTCGGTAGGTAAAGCATTCGGTAGTTGGCAGTATCCTGTTTATTTGTACCTCCATGGTTGTGTACATGTTGTTAACCTATCTATATATTTGCTGATATATGTATATCCATATGTATTGACATATATCTCCCTATCACTGTTTCTATCTCTATATATTTTATATATATATATATATATATATATATACATATATATATATATATATATATATATATATATATATATATATATATATATATATATATATATATAGAGAGAGAGAGAGAGAGAGAGTGAACACACCTTTCGTTGGGTACATGGCGGTGTATACTATTTCCGGAACTCTGCCCTTTTGTGTTTTAACCTTTCACAATACACACCTGCCATTGCTACATCTCAGGTAGCTTAGTGGTAGGTGATTGTGTACATGGTTGCGTGTTCTACTCCTGGCAGTGGTCGTTTTACCTCTCAGAGCAGGCACTATTAGTACAAGGGTGAATAATGCAGATTTCACCTGTTCTGGCTATTTTTGACCGTGATCTGTGCGATTTTCAGCAAAGCTTAGACCTGTTTTGCGCATATCCGTGTAGTCATGTTTAAACGACGCTTACCGTCACTTGCCGGCACATAAACCCACTAACATGTGCTTAAATGTGCTCTAATGACATGCATCCAACATCCTTTATTCGTGCCATCGGAATTACGTAACGGCCCTTGCAGGTCGTGGAACCGGGAACATGCACGACACAGTCAGTGGCTTTACCACTTGGGCATCTGGGATATGTACAAGTGTTATGGTGTTTTGTATGTGGACTGTACTACGATTGTTCCTCCATACTGCAAACAAATGTGTAACTCAGTTAGTTTACATATGGATGATGCCTATTAATGGTATGTCCCAGTGATGTTTAATGGATGTGCTCCAGCTATGGGAATCCATGTCACAGTGAGCCACACACTGTAATGTGCTACACCTTGCCACAACCATAACTGACGAATGCTGGGGTGATGGATACCTGTCATGGGTACTCCCCATGCTTTGGAACTACATCCCTTATTAAATTATATGGAGCCCCTCATTAACACACCATGGAATCCTTGCAGAGTGGGTGGGGAACAGTGGTTACACACATGGATCCCGCAATTGCTTCTGCTCCACAGAGGGACAGTTATTTAATTGATGGAGTGGCGACAGCAGACACATTTTGCCTAGGCTGATGAATGGCCTCTGACAATCAGTCATGTACCTACCAATGTACCTAGGAACCTATACATACAGTATCAACACATGCTGTTAGCTTCGTTTACTGTTCAGGTATTGACTTACCTTGTTCCAATAGCTGTTGTGTGTGCAATAGTTCAGAGCTGCCTATGTAGGATTCACACAGTAGACCAACTATACATAACAATTTACAGTTGGTCGTGTGTGTGTGCCAACCATTTTACTGTGTGTGCAGATGGAGAAGTGTGTCAGTCCATAGGGGCCTACACTGTCAGTGTATATGCTATACGTTCCCTCTTTGCCAAGGCATGGGTATATTGGGCATGCCTCCATCTGCCTACTGGGGCTGGCACAGGGTGTTTGTGGTCTGAATCCCACTGTGCCTGTGATGCCCTTGGCAATTGCGGTGGGCTGTGAGGGCCTTCACCATTATGTCCCTGCTGCAGCTGTTTCTGCAGGATCAAATTATGTAGCATGGCACCTACTATGAAGATGTAGGCACATGTGCCTGGAGAGTACTGCAAGGCTCCACCAGATATGTCCAAGCAATGGTACCGTGATTTCAGCATCCCAAACACATGCTCTATGATGACTCCGGTTTGTGCGTGTGCCTCATTATGGCATTCTTGCATGGGTGTGTGTGCATTTCTGATGAGAGTCATCATCCACGGCTCCAGTGCATAGCCAACATCCCCCACAAGGTGGCCATATGGGATGTCCCCCCTGACAAATACCTGATACAGCTGTGAGGCATGCCAGATGTGGGAGTCATGGTAGCTTCCAGGGCTGCCAGCACACACATCTGTGATAATGCCCTGGGCATTGCACATGACCTGGCAGTTGATGGAGTGGTATCCCTTGCGGTTTATGTAGTGCCTACCATGCTCACTGGGTGGTGACTTGATATGTATGTGCGTTCAGTCTATTGCACCCAGTACCTCTGGGTAGTCTGCCACATGGTGGAAGAGATGCATATTGCTGGCCAACTCCTCCTGAGTTCGGGGGAAGTATATATGCTCATTGGCATGTGGTAACATGGCATCCAGGAACTGGTGGAGTACCCTGGATGCTGATGCCTGTGAGATCCCCATGATATCTCCAGTTGGCTTTTGAAAGGTACCTGTGGCTAGTATTCTCAAGCTTACACATACCTTTGTGTCCACTGGGATGAGTTCCCCTCTGTTGTTCCTGGATCTGAGGCGTGGCCGGCACAGCTCAACAATTTGCTGTATGATGTCTGTGTCCACCCTGTAACGCTCTACTATCTCCAGATCATGTAGCACTGGTAGGTTACCCTTGGTCTGCACACTCTTCTCCTCCTCCGGGGCCTGAAGTTGTTGTCAGCATCAACCTCCACGCCACCTTCAGTCTCCAACACATGGTGATGAATCACAGCTATGGCAGCTCCCAACAAGTACATTGTAAAAGTTCCCCGTCTGTTTACACCGATAGTGCAGTGTTTGGGAATACATGAGTGTGTGTGTGAGGTGCCTTCACACTTTATACTATTGTGCTTTGAACAATGATGATGTCATAGGATGTGTATGTACAATCAGAGCTGCAGGGTATCTTATGTGTTTTTCCACAGGTACTGTTATTGTGGTGCCTTTGGTGTTGAATTACATTTAGCTGCCGTGGATCACCTCTTGCCCTTGCCTTCACTTTTCTTAATGATTCCCCTCCCATTGTTGGGCATGCAACCAGCAGCCTGCTTTCTTGTTTTGTACTTTCCCAAACCAGGATTGTGTTGCAAAATGTGTTCTATAGCCGATCTACTGCAGGTTTGCTTTGCTCTGCGGTGACAGTTATCTTTTCTTTGTAATCCGACACCTCCCCTATCCTGTTCTGCAGGTTGCTACTAGCAGCCTTGTTAGCTGCCATCAATGGCCCACTGTGAGTTAATCGGTGTTAATTACTCAGTTGTACTCCAATTACCCTACTGCAGCATTTCCTTATTGTCTTCCTGTAAACCTCCTGTTTGAGCTGTGGTGCACGGCGCGTGCATCCACTTACCGGGTTTCAGGCATGCTGTCATCCACGTACACATGCGCTTTCAGGCACCATGTGTGCTCTCAGCTAAGCAAAGCAATACCTACATCCACACCCCTATCCTGCGGCTTTGCTTAGCAACAGGCAACTCAGATTTGCATTGCTCCAATGTGCTTACAGCTACGGTGGCACACCCCACTGCTGATGTCATGTATACCTCCAGACCACTCCTTGGTGTTGTAGCGCTGCGCTGTATGGTACATCCTTAGGCCAGCGGGGCATTTGCGATTCAGTATTACTTACCTCATTTGCATGGCATTGACTACTAATTCATAGTTACAGTGCCGAACACTGTCACAGACCCTTAGCAACCCTTGCAGCTTGGTTGTGGTGTAGCATGCATACCATTGACTATTATGGTGAAATCATGATTTGTGTTACATTGCAATTTTATGACATCTGTATATATTTTCCTTGTGTTCCCGTTTGTGCACACATGCCCTGTGGTTGTACTTTGCAGTACTGTGGCCATGACATTAAATGTTATTTTTTATGTGTTGTGCATGTTTTTTTATGCCATTGGCTATATTTTTAGCCATTGGCATATGTTAACTTTGTAATACATAAGTTTGGTCCGCTTTCATGGCTCCGATGTTCTGTTTGGAAAAATGTAAACCGTTTCTTTTGGTTTACATTTCTGTATGTTTACGCTATGCCTGCACCACTTCATGAATTGCTATGTACCTTCATTTGCATGCTGCAGTACTGTGCATGGAGTGATTAGCATACATGAGCCGAGAGCTGCGCAGATCTGGCATACGCTGGTAGAGCAAGTGGAATTGGATCGTACCTGAATCGCTCGGTGGCCATATTTGGCATTATACCGCCTACGCTATGCCTGCACCTGGCGCAAGCTTCATGAATCCCGGGGATAATGTTACCATCAATGATGTTGTTACCATGTTCTTTTGAGAGAACTATATGACATATTCTTTGTGATCATTGTCTTTTATTTTCTGTTTGTCATCAAATTTTTTTAATCATTTTTTAATCATGTGTATATATTTTCTGTTTATTAATATTGTAAGCTCAGAAAGAGGCTGGGCCATGATTGAGAAAAGGCCCTAGGGCTATTTCACCTACTTGTTTATCATACAAACAATCAAAACAAAAAAAAACATACACGAAAACAAACACACAAGTAAGTAAGGAAATAAATAAATAAATAAAATGGACCATCTGAAATGTTGTGAGGTATCAATACATCTTTGAAACTGTTTTGTGGGTATGTGTTATAGATTTGACAGTGTTTATTTTACTATAAATTTGATATGTCTTTGGACATTCTTAGTCAAGTCATAATGTTACATACACTTTCTTTACACTTAACAGTTGCCAACATAGCTCTCAGCTGTACAGATTTTCACAGAATGTCCAGAGTTTTGCTTCATATGTTTGGCCCATTTTTCATTGACTTGTAGTTTTGTTGCAAATCATTGACTAATCATTGAAGATTTATGTCAGAAAATAATGACAGACATTTGAGTTTCAGACTTCATACTTTTCAGAAAAATCATGCTATGCAAAAACTGCTGTTCTATCTACTTGCTAAATTTGTAAGAGCAATATTTAAAAATTGTTCCTATTTTTGGGCCTTTGTCCCCCCATTATTTATGCCTTTGTCCAGATTTCTTGCTCTAAGAGGTTGTAAGTTATGATTCACAAGTATGCTTTATGTATTCTCTGCATCATGAGATTTTGCTGCTGGTTTTGCACAATCATACTATTGGACATGAACATCAGTTCCTGTGACTGATGAATGTTTTCATTCTAGGTGTAGTGGACTAAAAATAGTAATGGGAGATTTATCTTGTCACATTGCAATCATGTCAGTATCATATCACTCAGCAACTAGAGCTCTAAGATTTAGAATCAAAAACTAGTATTCCAAATTTATAACAATGTTACTCTGTGATTTTTGTAATTACACTATCCTGAGATTAGTGTTCTTGGTAGGCCAGTTTTGGCAGATTAGTCATAGTGGCAGACCAGACAAACTAAGACCCAAAATTTCAAAATGGACTCCCATAATGTTTCAATTAAAACAGCTGTTGTGGTGCCCGTGCATAAAGGTAGTTACTGTGCTGACACTGGAAATTATGAGCCTATTAATTTTTGTAGTAGTCAACTCCATCTATTTTATTTTCTTTCTGAGGTGGCACAGCCCTGAGTGCTTCTGTAAACTCTTGCGCTTTCATTCCAGCCAATTTTCAGGTCTTCACCCTAGTCTCTGTTGAGTTTGGTGTCTTCTCTGAACACTGCTTGCAGCTGACTGTGACTGCCAGTGGTTTATGCTGTGAGCCAAAGGTCTCACTGGGAATGACTTTGTAATCTCTGACTCCACACCAGTGCCCTTTCCTTGGTAAGAGGAAGTCTACCTGAATTGCATGTCTGTCACTCTTTTATGTCAAATTGTGAATGCCATTCTTGCTGAATCATGCATTGGTCACCTTCAAGTCATTTTCCAGACAGAAGTCTGGAATGGCCTCTAATTCTTTATTCCTGTTGCTTCACCCATGTGGACTGCCATCTGACCCAATGTGAACATTCATGTCCTCCATTATCAAAACTAGCTCATGTTGTCCTGCTTTATTTAGTAGGTCCTGTAACTGCTGCCTGAATGCATTCTATTCCTCCCTGTCACAAACATGCTGTAGGACATAGACTGAGATTAGGAATGCTGCAATATCTTTATACTTGAGTCTGATTGCCATGAGTATCACTAATTATGATGACATCCCTCACTGTCTTCTGGTGAGTCTCCCTCACCACAATTCCCACACCTTTTCTAGTATGTCCTTCCCATGAGTAGTAGACTCTGGATCCCAAGTGGCTTTGCTGCACTGTTACATTTGCCTCCTGGATACACACGATGTCCAGCCTCCTCCTTACCTCCTTACAAAAGAAAAGCTAGTGGTGGAATACAGAAGTCTGGGAAGCTATCAAAGGAAAGAAGGATCACAAAAAAAAAATGGGAAACTAAAAGGTCAGATCAGGCTAAGAAATACTGGCTGGCTGACAAAGGGTTTAGAGAGCAGTTGCAACGGCAGAGAATAACACTCAACAACAAAACTACATATAGTGTTTGGACTCAGAAAAAAATTACCAGTGTGAGTGGGTGTGCAGCATGATTCAGTCTGAGCCCACTGCTGTTCATGGTAGTGATGAACTACATTGGCAAGCAGGTTGGTGGGACAGATCACAAAGCTGCTGTATGCAGAAAATGTGGCATTACAGGCAATCTCTGAGCAAGAACTTCAATAAATTATAGGAGAATGAAATATAAAGTTGAAAGCACATATGATGAAAATGACTACAGATAAGACAGTCATCATGGCAGCAAATGGGGACATCAGGAGAAGTTCAAAACTGAGATAGACGGCAAAATAGTGGTTCAAATTAACAGCTTCAAACATCTGTGAGATGTGGCTGAGGAGAAGGGAAGTCTTAATGAGAAATTCAAAGTTAGAATCAGAGGGGCTGCAGATTACTAGCAGAGAGTGTTAGGGTAATGTGTGACAGAAGAATGCCAAATAATCTAAAATGTAAGGTGCACAAAACAGTGGTACAGAGCAAGTGAGGAAGCTAGAGATGATGGTGCTGAAGTTCCTAAGATAAGTAACAGGAGGCACGCCGTGGGACAAATGAAGACATGAGGACATCAGAGCAGAATCCAAAATGGCTCTAATCGCAGTGAAGACCAACAAGAATAGATTAAGGTGGTTTGGGTACAAGTGAAGAAAAGCAAAAGACAATCTGGTGAAGAAGATTTTGGAGAGAAAGGAAGAAAACATGAGGAAACAAGGACTTTCAGCAAAGGGATAGATTGCATGATAGAAGACCTATGAGAGTCAGGCATGACCAAGTAAGAAGGTAGGTGAGTGGCACTGAGTTGAGAAAGATGGTGAGAGGTGATGCGACACCCCGACCCCACGTAGCAAATAAAAAAGCAGGGGGTTGACGATGAATGATATTGATGATCTTAGTAGTATTATTTGCAAATAGTATAACTGAACTAATAAACAGTGATATAGGTGACCTTATATCCCTAGATACTCACTAGTTCAGCTTTATAAAAAGCAAATCACACCTACTTAACATGGCAGAGTTTTTCTGTGAGGGTTGCCGAGTTCAAAAAGAAGAAGCATACAGTCCACACCGCCTACCTCGACTTTGCTAAGGCCTTACACCACATCTTTCATGACAGAATCATTGACAAACTCTCTCAACTCAACATCAATGCATACATAGTTTGCTGGATAAGTGAAATGACTATCTGATAGAACCCATACCATCAAGGTGATGGGTGCTTGTGCTAGAAAGAAAAACTTCACCAGCAGTATCCCTGTAAGACTCTGTTCTAGACTACTTCCTGTTTGGTATCATTTCTCTGACATGAAAGCTGATATAAAGGGACTAAAACTAGGCAAGTGTACTGACGATTGCAAACTGGAGACAGTTATCAAATCTCATTCTGAAATTCTCCATCAAAGGCTTAGAAATATCCTTAATGACAAGAAATTTAGCATAGTTTTCTGTAGTAAATTTAGGATAACTATTGATTACCTATATAACATATATATATATATATATATATATATATATATATATATATATATATATATAGAGAGAGAGAGAGAGAGAGAGAGAGAGCCTTCTACTTAAATCTGACTCTGTTATCAGGAATTTGGGTATTTACATTAATAACATATTTTCTTTTGATCACCATGTCTCTGTGGTGCTAAGAAAATCCTACCATGCATAATTTATCCTTCATGATATCTCCTCAAGGTCCAAATAAGTTACGTTTCTACTTTACTCATCCCTTATTAGGCCCATCATTGAATATACTGTTCCCTTAGGCATATACCCCAGTAAGCACATAAACCATCTCAAGTGACTTCAATGTTTTCTAACTAAAAACATGTCAGGTCTTAGTATCCTTAAGTACTATGAAAGACTAGAAGCACTGTTTCTCTTCTCTTTTTCAAAAAGATTCCTGAGGGGTGATCTCTGCTTTGCTTCTGTGCTGTGAATGAAACAGCACTCTTTGAACTTCTTTGTCTAAATAGAACCAGTGGTAAGTCAAATACCATCTCTAGAGATTTTACAACCACATCAGCAACATCATATTGCATTACAGGTACATAACTCAAAGTATCCCCTGTTTGGGGAGTAGGCTGCCCTTAAATATCAAGCAGTGTACTTCACTAGAATCTTTTAAAAGCAAGTTGGATGGCTGGATTTGCAAATCTCTTTCCTAGGATATGTAGGGAAAATGGGGGATGTTATTAATCTCCCATCAGTAGTGGGTATTGTGGCTGATTTTCTTTGTGGTCTCCTTGGTTGTAAGGTTAGTAACATCTATGAACTGATAAAAAGGATCAGACAGTCTCCAACAGAACAGATACCAAGGCCAACATTTAGAGGAAGACCTGGGTGTGCTGATCAGTGGTAAGTACCTGGTAGTTGGTGACCTAAGTAGTATCAGTCTGTAAAAGATACATAGAGCCACCTTGTAGGCTCTGCACCTATAATATAAAAAGAGGGGTCCAGTGCAATCCTAGACAAGTGATAAGTAGTTGCAGAAAGCATAAGCTGGACTAGATCTTGGCAGTGGAAACTGGATCTTGGGGCTTAGAATGTCACCTAATTGGTTGGGAAAGGATCCAGTGCTTGTGGTGGAGGTTGAAAAGTATCAGATAGATGTAGTTGGTCTTACTGCTGCATACAACATTGGTTCTTGAACCATACTTCCAAGTTAAGGGTAGTATCTTTCGTACTCTAGAAATATCCCTCAGCAGACATGCTGTGAGGATGTGGGGTACTCACAATTCCCTTAATGATTCCTGTATAGGCTATAGGAGTGGTGACATTTTCTAGAAATACTAAAGGTAATGGATGTTGTTGGGGTGTTGTGTTTTAGGTACTTTTCCAATGCTGAATGTAAGGCAGGGACAGTACCTGTGGATTGACAAACTGAGGCAGTCACTGTTTTTAAAAACGTCCAAACCAAATGGTAAATGGGCCACACAGACATAACCATTCAGTAAAAAACACTATAAAGATACATTCAAACTAGATTCTTTACTAAATAATGCCTTAAACCTTCTGTAGTGGAGACACATGAGACAAATGCAAATTATGCCTTAAGGACATATCAGTGTTTCAGCTGCATAGCTTCTGAATGGACATAACTTTTTGCTTTTTAAGTCTTTATGGGTACATTCATGCCAGTAAAGACAAACCCTGGTAATTGTAACATGCCACATTTTGGCCTTTCCATACTGATATGTGGAAAGGTATTACAAAGTGGCACTTGAGTTTTGTTGGGTCTTTCTTGCACTATTTTTTAAAAGGGGAAAAGGTGTGATCTAAATATAGAGGGATCACATATCTCTGGCTTACTCTTATAATGTCTATGCCAGAGTGCTGGAAAGGAGGCTCTCTGTGATAGCTGAGTCTTAGATTCTGGATGAGCACTGTAGTTTCTGTTCTGACTTTGGAACAGTGGGATCAACTCTTTGCTCTTGCATGGAAACTGGAAGAATCATGGGAATGACCATCCTGTCTTCATGTTTTTGTGGACCTGGAGAAGTCATATGATCAAAGACCTTGGGATGTCCTCTTGGAATGTCCTCCAGGAATGTCCTGTAAGAGGTGTTACAACAGCATGAGGCTCCAAGGCCACTGTTGTATGCTATTTGATTCCTGTATTTGCAATATGAGAGTTGTGTCTACATTCTCAATGTTATGTTGAACACATTTAGTGTTGGCGTAGGATTCTGCCAGGTGTGTGCATTTCTCCCCCACTGTCTGCTATTTTCAAAGACAGGATATTAAAGTGTGGTTGGACTTTGGCAAGTGACTAGTTTGGGGACACGAGAGTTACAGCTCTCTGCTCTGTTTACAGTTGACGTTGCCTTCTTGGCTTCTGACTTTTATTTCTGGCATTAAGTGGAGTAGATTATTTCTAGATGAGTAGCAGTTAGGAAGAGAATTAACACTTCCAAATCAGAGATTGTCATTCTTTCTAAGAAAATAATTAATTACTTTCTGCAGGTGAGAGTGTGCAGCTACCTCAAGTGGAAGAGTTTAATTATCCTGGAGTCTAGTTCATAAGTGAGGGTAGATGAATTAGAATACTGATTAACCAATGGGTGCATCTGTAGCAGTACTACAGACACTGTAAGAGATTGTACTGGTGAAAAGCTGAGAAGTTCTAGGATGAAACTCTCATTTTACCAGTCAGTCTGCATTTCCATCCTCACTTAAAATCATGATGTCTGTACAGTTACTGAGATGATGAGATCATAGATACAAGCAGTGGAAATGAAGTTCCTTCAAAGAATGGCTGGGTACAGGACAGGAGGAGGAGTTCAGCAATCTGGGAGGATCTTGGAGTTGAACCACTGCACCTCAGGTTTGCAAGGAGCCACTTGGGTGATTTGGGCACCAAGTGATGATGTCCCCTGGGTGCTTCCCATGGGAAGCATACCAGGCACAGCCCACTGGGAGGACCACTGGAACAGAGCTATGGCATGCTGAAGACAGTACATATCTCAGATGCCTGGGAGTGGCTAGGCATCTCACAGGGTGAGCTGAAGACTATTGTTGGGAATACTGAAGCCTGGCCTGCCCTGCTCAACTTGCTACTACTTTGATCTTAACCAGGATAAAAGTTTAAAAAATGAATAGCTAGATGAATGTAGCACTACATTATTTTCAATATAGTGAAAAAATTCTGATAGCTTTGCAATCCTGCATCTCTACACACTGTTCTCTTTTTCTGAGATTTTGCACACTTCTCCATGGAGGTATAACTCATTTGGGAATGTATGAATCACTGACTGCAATTTTGCAAATCTTTATTTCTGTAACTGCACAAATCAATGCTTTGCTGACATGTGAGTTAATTGCCATTTACTTCAATTTACCCTGTATCACAGTGCCCTTGTATCAGGGAATACACTGGCTTACCTTTTGAACCACTGGGACATTGTGGAAGGTTTTATCAAAAAATTTAGAACTACTTCATAAAAGTTGTGGGAAAGTTGCAGGCTGCAATAATCCACCCCACAACACTTTAATAGTTTCTTACATAGGTGTAGCTAGTTATTTTGATGTTCAGTGCTGTCCCCTGGGATCTGTTGCACCCCGCCTTAAATTAAATGTTTGGAACAAAAAAAAAAAAAAAAACAGCAATAAAGGACTTCAGTTCAGATTGCAAATGCAACACTGGACATGCTGGTGATGCACTGAAGACTGATCTGCATCTGTCCATAATGTCCCATGACACTTTGCACCTGGGGTTAATGCTCCCTTCTCCTCTCCCTAGCCTAGCCTAGCTTCTATTTTTTATATTATATGCTCCAATTTGTCTTAATCACACAAGTTACTAGACAAGTATATTACCATGTGTGGGTGCTTTCAGTCTGAGTTTTCTTTAAATGAAGAATAGACTAAGATTTAGGCTGCGTTCTACACGAACTACAGAATGAACTAGCACCCTACCTAAGTACCATGTTCAATCATAGCCTCACTTCAGGCTTTGTACCCACTGAATGGCGCACTGCGACAGTTATCCCACTCCACAAAGGGGGAGCCACGATGGACCCCGGGAACTACTGCCCCATTAGCTTGACGAGCCTGGTCTGCAAGGCCATGGAACGTATCATCATGGAACTCATAAACAAAGACATTGGTAATCTCCAAACTCTGGACCCTACACAGTTTGGATTTGTAAAAGGCAGATCATGTCTCCTAAACCTGATTGACTTCTTTGAAGCAGTCACCAAAGCCATAGATCAGAGTAAAATGGTTCACACAGCTTATCTAGATCTTGCCAAGGCTTTCAACACCATCCCCCACTCTGGAATTATAGATAAACTCACTAAACTAGGTATAAATCCCTATGTCACAAGATGGGTTGCCAACTGGCTCATGGACAGAACCCACACTGTGAAAGTAGCGGATTCCAAATCCGACATCAGACCAATGACAAGTGGAGTACCACAGGGTTCAGTCCTGGGTCCTCTCCTGTTTGGTATCTACTTCTCTGAAGTGCAGGCCAACACAGAAGGTCTTTGGCTAACAAAGTTTGCAGATGACTGCAAA
Organism: Protopterus annectens; assembly: GCF_019279795.1. Lineage (NCBI taxonomy): Eukaryota > Metazoa > Chordata > Ceratodontiformes > Protopteridae > Protopterus > Protopterus annectens. Next base: position 1,449,405,862 of record NC_056731.1, on the reverse strand, counting down.
CTAGGAGCCATAATCGAAACTCCTAATGATGTGGACAAACTACAAAAGGGCCTCAATGAGACAGATACCTGGTGTCAAAGCCATGGCCTGAAGCTCAATGCCAAAAGTGTATTGTCATCCCCTTTGGTAAAAACTCTGTACCCATGAACTACCACATAGCTGGTAGTCTACTTAATGCCGAAAATGTGATAAGAGACCTTGGGACACAGGTGGACAGTAGTCTCTCCTTTGATAATCACATCGCCACAGTGGTCAGGAAATCCTTCTATGTGGCTCATCTCATCACAAAAGGATTCTCATCCAGAAAAAAAGAGGTCATTGTTCCCCTCTACTCATCACTCATTAGACCCATTATAGAGTACAATGGCCCTTTTGGTATGTACCTCACAAGACATCTACAACAACTGGAAAGACCACAGAAATACCTCACAAAGAGGATTACTGGCCTCAAACATATGGCCTATGCAGACCGTCTCAAAAAACTACAGCTTTACTCCACCGCATATTGCCTACTCGGGGACGATCTCTGCCTAACATACAAAGCTATGTCAAACCCAGAGCTTTTTGACATGCTCCACTTAAAGAAATCCCAATCCCTCTGAGCTACACGCTCTAGGGACCTTAACCTTGTCACCACAATAAGCAGAACATGCTGGAGGGATAGATTCCTGTCCCAGAGACTTCCCATACTCTGGAACAGACTACCTATCTATGTCAAACAGAGCTCCTAATTAGCACTCTTCAAGAAAAATCTTGATGATTGGATGGGAAATGGGAAATTCACCCCGGGGATCACTTCTGTGGCTCTGCTCGACAGGGGCACAGGAAAATAATTTTCTTGGGTGGCGAAAGCCAGGGTACATTTTTTGGCTAGGATTGTATGGGCCCTAGGGCTGATAGCCCAGTACCTACCTATGAACCTACCTATGAACCTATGTTCTAGGCCTCTAATATCAAATCAGCTCTAGGTGTATCTATTGAGCATTCATTCTGGTACTCCATCTTTACCATATTGCAGACAGATTATAGTGGAAACCTAATTACCTTTGCCTATTTTACTGAAAAATACATTTATAATTCAGTGATATGCTTCCCACTACCGTCCACAATATATTTAGCAGTAAAAATTAAATTCCCAAACACCTTAAATGTAAAGAACATAAAGTGCCAAAAACTGTGATAAGAGCAAAACATTCATGTAACTGGTCACTACTAAAGGTGTTAAGGTGTGCTTCTGCACATTTTATAAGCTTGGATTTTGATCACTATTCACTGATACTTGTATGGGGTAACTAAAGTTAACTCCTCTTATTTTCAACATTGTAGCAATCAAATCATTTAGGTTTCTTGTGTATCTATCTATCTGTATCTATATGTGTATATCTATATCTAATCTATATATAAATATATATATATATATATATATATACACACACATATATATATATGGTTTACTATCAAAAAATCGAAAATAAAAAAAAAAGTGTACGAAACTTCAACTTTTAACATCGGAAATGAACATTTCCGTATGTACCTAATGCTGAAAACAGCTGTTAATTGTCGAAAATGTCACTCGCGACATTTTCGACAATTAACAGCACTCTCAAACTTCCCTTAACTCCCTACCTAACTAGCCTAAACTCACATCTATGCAGGGGGGCAAGCCCCCCTGCACCCCCCTGTGGGGGGGCTGCGCCCCCCCACACCCCCCCTAACTTAATATTCCAACTCTGAGATCGCACTACAGTGAGGAAAGGGATGTATTTCCCTAACCGCACTGTACCGCGATCCCCTTACATGAGCGAACGTTATAATTGCGAATGCACAGTCCATTCGCAATGATAACATTCGCTCACATAACTTGCCGAACTATGAAGTATTCGAACATATGTTGTTCGAATACTTCATAGCCGTGCAATTGCACGGCGGCATTTTGATATTAAACCTATATAAATATATATATATATATATATATATATATATATATATATATATATATATATATCAAAAGTCAATGAAGTAAAACACATTTATATAAATGAACATTTAAGATGAACCTATTAATAGGAGGGGAGACAGCTATATATAACAACTTTGTAAATGGTTTACTATCATATAATCGAATCCACAGTGTTCGAGTGTTAAGATGTCTGAACAACATGTTTGGAAATCAGAACACTGAACTCAAAAAATGTTGAACTAAGCATTTCAGTAAACTTGAATGTCGAAAATGTCAAGTTTACTGAAATGCTCACATCCGCTCAACATTGAAAAACACTTTTTGCAAGGGGGCAAGGCTGATGTGGGAGACTACGCCTCCCACCCCACTACGTATATATACAAACTATGAGTTCGCACTACAGTGAGGGAAAGGGTACATTTCCCGAGCCCCACTATAGTGCGATCTGCACCGCAATGTCGAACCTTATAACAGTGAATGCTCACTATTGTAACGTTTGACATTGTGGCACTCGCATTTCCGATTGTGCTAAATTAGTTTCGCACATATGTCAAATGCACAAAGTGCGATTGACTATGTGATAGTAAGCCTTTGTAAACACTACCTCATGCATGTGAATGGGGAAATTATAATCTTGTCTCACACATTTACTTACTTTATTTTGTCATTGTAAAGTTCTCTGCCTACCTGTTTTAAATGAAGATTCATGTGATCAAGCTCTAACACATAACTTGAATGATCAAATCAGAAACAGAATGAATCTCGTGAGAAATGCTTTAGCTTTTCTTACTATATACTGCAGCATTTTGTTAAATTGTTACTATTCCTTTTGTTAGGTTTACTTGGATATGTAAATAGTTTTAGCATTTTTTTGTCAAAAATGTAATATCACAAATAATGTGGATTTTTATCTGGAAAGTAAGAAAAACATTGCAGATGCATTTCTGGTTCAACTTCCAGTTGCTCTGCTGATGTCCATTAGTTCACATGGAGAGCTTCCTAATTTTTATTTTATTTTATTTTTACATTAGTTAACCGGGTTAGTCTGTCTGGGTTCTTAGAAGCCCTTTTTTAGCAGAGACCCGAGGAGAAAAGCTCCCCAAAAAAGTTTAATTTAACAAATGGTAAGAACAAAGATAAACACAGATCACATGTTAAGTATACATACTCCTGAAGTAATTACATAACATGCAATAAAGGAATATATGGGATGGATAGAAATACAATACAATGCATATATGGAAATTTTCATGTAGTATGGCAAGAAACTAAGCAGAAATATGGCAAGACTAAGGTCAATACATTGCTGAACCAAGGTACTAGGCATGAAGTAAGGAAATATACAGAAAAAGTTGTGTGAACTTTGGTAGTTAATAAATAAATTAAAGAAAAGCAATAAGGGATTATGGGAATTGAGTGTAACATGAGCTAACTAGTATGGAATATGATGGGAAAAAATGTGTAGGTAGTAGTAAGAAAGAGAGAGAGAGAGAGAGCTAGAAGTCATACAATTAAGTTAGGTTATCACTGAATGTTTCTTGGGTATTATTTTAGAGCATGAACATATCCAATTTGACAGGAAAAAAAATATTTAAGCTGTTTCTTGAAGGCATTTTTGTCTTTAAGTAGTCTAAGGGCTAAAGAGAGTGTGTTCCAATTTTTTGCAACTGAGTGACAATAGAGTATTTTCCCAAAGGTTTTGTTTGGTTTATGAACTTCAAGAAAGTATTGATTAGTACTTCTTAGTGGGCGTTGAGGATTATAAAGTGGCAGAGAATTTGCAAGGGATGGGCAGGATTTAGGTTTGTTTAGTATACTGTGGGCTATAAGGAGATGGCATTGAGACAGTAAGTAGGAAAATTCAGGCCAGTGTAAAGCCTTTAATGAGAGGCAGTGATGGGATTTGTAAGGTTGATTTGCAGCAAATCTGGCTACTTTGTTATATGTGGTTTCTAGTTTGGATATTAGGTTACTCTGTAGATGGGTAAGAATAGGTGAAGCATAGAGTAGGGATGGTAGAAGCAGGGATTGGGCAGGGGATGGCCTGGATGCACAGGGAAGAAAGTTTTTGTGATGGTAAAGCAGGCCTAGTTTTTAGTGTTTTTTTTATTGAGCTATGAATGTGATGGTTGAATTTAAGTTCATCATCAATTATTGCTCCAAGGAGTTTTGTTTGGGTGTCAACAGAAATTTTAGTTCTATTAAGGGATGTTATGGAAAAATTCTGGTTTGCATGTTTCAGATTTTTAGGTAGGAAAAGTAGTAACTTAGTTTTGCTCGCATTTAGCAGGAGTTGGCTAGATTGTAGCCAGTTTTCAACTGAGTAGAGTGAGTTTTCTGTAAGGGATTGAAGGTTTACTATGTTGTCAGCAGAGCTGATGATGGTCTGGTCATCAGCATACTGAATAAGATTGGATTGGGGGCAGGATGAGAAAAGGTCATTGGTAAATACATTGAAGAGGTGAGGGCCCAATATTGATCCTTGTGGGACCCCTGTCCTAACTGCTAGAAAGGGGGAGTTGGAAGAGTTCCATCTAATAGCCTGGTGTCTATTAGTGAGGTAATCACAGAACCAGGAGGTGGTGGAGTTTGAGAAGCCTAGGTTGAAGAGTTTATGGTGAAGTATGGTATGAGATATGTAGTTGAATGCTTTCAACAGGTCCAGAAAGAGGGCTGTTGCTATTTTGCTACTATCCCTGACTTGAGCAATGTTATTAGTAAAGGATACAAGAGCGGTAGCTATGCTATGTGTGGGTCGGAAGCCATGTTGAGTTTGTGTGAGTAGGTTTTCTTGTAGCAAATGATTAAGTACTTGCTTATGGATACACTTTTCCAGTATTTTGGAGAGAGGAGACAATATGGCAATTGGTCTGAAATTGGTTGGCTCAGTGGAGTTTCCTCCTTTATGAAGAAGTACTGCAAAAATTTCTTCCAAATTTCAGGGACTTTGCCTTCTTTTATGGATCTATTAATCAGGATAGATATGGGGTAAGCTAGAGATGTAGCTGCATGTTTAAGGAATAATAGAGGAAGGTTATTAGCTGAGAGTGAACCAGGTTTTAGTTTAGTTAAGAGCAACTTGATATAAGAGGTGGGAACAGGTGATAATGAGAATGAGAGTGAGGGTGATAGAGATGAATCAGAGGTGAATGAAGATGTAGATGGATTGAAAGAGGTGCGGGTGGAGAAGTTAGTTACAGTTAAGTTTTCAATGGTTTCATTGAAGAACTTATTAAGGAGGGTTGCTATTTCCAGAGGAGTCTTGTCAGAATTAGGTGTGGGTGGGGAAGGAGTACCAGGTGAGAGACGTTTATTGATAGAGTTTCAGAATATTTTAGGATTACAGTTGGGATTGTTAAGTGAGGATTGGTAACAGGTATTTTTATTAAGATGGATTTGTTTCTTAGCTTTGTTTCTATGTTCCCTGTAAGAGATAAGGTTGGAAGAGGTATTATTGCCTTTCCAAGTTTTCCAAGCTTTATCTCTGGTCTTCATGAGTGTAAGGGTAGATTTAGCTAGCCATGGGGCATATCTGAATTTGATACAAGTTTTCCTAGTGGGGCAAGGGAGTTGAGGATGGATAGAAAGTTGTTGAAGTGTAGGACTGCTTCACTGAGAGTGAGATAAGAGAGAAAAAAAACAGTTAATAGTAGTGAGGAGGTGATTTGCTGAGTCAGGAGAATAGCTAGATAGATCACAGGTCACCTTATATTGTTGTGCTTTATGCAGGCATTCAGAGTTTCTGAGAACTAGTAAAGGAAGGTGGTCACCTAATGTGTCTGGTACAGTGGTTGTATTATGGTAATGTTTTGGGTCAATTTTGGGTCAATTCCAAACTCCTTGATCTCCCTCTCTTAAAACCCTCTTTTGCACGGTTTTGCGCGTTTTTGTGCATAGCGCAACAACGGGCAGTGCTGCCTAATTGGGTTTAAAGTATTCCTGGCTCCACGAAGTCTGCTCTTCACTTTTTCCCTTAGAACTGCTCTGTCTCTCAAATTAAACACCATATTCTCATTCTAAGCCCCTTCACTGGTCCAAATAAGTAATCTTACAAGTTAACACTATTAAACCATAAGCACTACTTATACTCTCTACGATTACCTTGACCCCTATTGGTCCATCTTAATTCAGTTTCCCTATATTACTCTAGCATGTCCAAAGATCAGTCAATGGTTTCCTCTCCAGTCCAGCTGGTGAATCTGGGAATTTTGAGGCAATGTTACAACTGTCTCATGTACACGGACAACCCTCTCCTCCTCCAAACAGGTTCAAATATATGTGAGAGATGCAACCATATAGCCAAACTGGAGGCTGAGCTCTCTCATCTCAAAACTGGTGAAACCAGTCAGGAGGAGAAGGTAACCTCACACAACACAATTCCAGTATCACATAGTCCCACCACATCAGCGAACCAAACACATAAATGCACAAAAACATACTCAGAGGCTCTAAATAAAAATCTACCTAAGCAACAGAGACCTCCAAAGCAGACATCCAAGCAAACGCTACCCCAAAACAAAACACGCACAACACATAGCCCACAAAGTCAGTGTGCCAAGCAGCCACAGCCCTTAAGGCTGAATAACACACCTGATACTCTTGTAATAGGTGACTCTATTGTCAGACACACTGACTTCCCACTCACCAGGCTGAACAAAGAGAAGCTCACAGTGAGCTGCCTGTCGGGCGCTAGGATCCACCACATAACGCAAGCACTCAGGTCACTCCAAAGCAAATACAAATATGACTCAGTCATCGTACATGCTGGTGTGAATGACCTGAGATCTACCTCCCTGGACTACATGAAAAGAGACATAGAGGAGCTCTCTGATCATGTAGCCCAGGCCGGTATGACCCTGACCTTGAGCAGCATCTTACCCTCACCTAGAATGATGCCACAGTACAAAGACAAAATGATCGATTTTAACAATTGGCTAAAATTTTGGTCTCATTCAAAGGGGATCCAGTGTCTGTCAGCCTGGGATGACATGCTCGACAAGCCACGTTGCTTCACTAGGGATGGCTTGCACCTGTCACCACTGGGCTTTCGGATATTGGCAAAGGCTCTTGCCACCCCCATAGTGCCTTTTTTAGGCAAGGCTCAAAAGTCAAACCCACCTCCATAGACAGCACAAGGAACAAGAAACTAAGGGTAATGCTGCTAAACGCCAGAAGTCTTAACCTCAAGATGCATGCACTCGAAGCTCTCCTCAGTATGGAGAACATCGATATCTGTGCAGTAACAGAAACCTGGTTCAAGGCTCCAGAGAGCACCCCAGTACTACCAGGTTATACCTCATATCATGCTTTTTGGCCCCAAAACCCAGACTGAACCACAAAAGGAGGGGGAGTTTCCATATTTATCAAGGATATCCACACCTCCAGGTTAGTGCCATTGCACGAAGTATCGGAGATCATCCATGTGCAACTAACAGTGGCAAGACTGCTTTTCAGTTTATAGCATCCTACAGACCACCCTCTCAAAGTCAGGAATCTCACTCGGCTTTCCTGAAAACACTGGAGAACATGAAGATCTCTCCGAACACCATTATATTGGGTGATTTCAACTACCCAAACATAGACTGGGAGCACTACTCAAGCCCCAGCACCTTAGCCCAAAGGTTCCTGGAAATTATAAACTCAAATGCTATGGAACAACTAGTCACCACTCCCACAAGAGGGGATAACATACTAGACCTGATCATTACCAACATGGGTACTCTATGCTCCATACCAGGAGTATATCCCTCATTGGTATGATCAGACCATAAATTAATTTCACTGGATATCCACATCCCGACCCCACCCCCAACCCAGAAAACCACAGTGAAAAACTTCTCAAAAGCGAACTTCTCACTTCTCAAAACCGAAGTGGAATCCTTCAAGGCCCCAGGGCCAGTGGAAACTACGGCCCAAACTGCAGAATCCTATATAAACGCATTCTACGGACATCTCCAGGAATGCATTGATCATGCTATCCCAAACAAAACCAAGACCCAATCATCCAAAGGAAGGCGTCCAGTCTGGTGGACCCCAGCCATAAATAAACTGTACAACAGAAGGAGGAAGCTACTACATGATAGAACAAAATCCCTAATAGGGAAGGCAGCTCTGATCAGTACTAGCAAAAAATTACGATCCCTCATAAAATCTTCCAAGGCCAGCTTTGAGAGAAAAATTGCACAGGACACTAAAGACAATCATAAGGCTTTTTTCAGTTATGTTAGGAACCTGGGATGCAACTCCCAGACTTGTTCTGAGTTGATTCTAAACGACAAAAAATACACTGAGCCCACAGACATCGCCAATATCCTGGCAGGCAGGTTCAGTGCAAACTTCTCCACCCCCTCCCCCCCCAAAAGAGCAAGCATCTATCCTGGCAGAGGGCTGCCTCCCAAACATCTCTGATGCTCAGGTGAAGGCTGCCCTCTCCAAAGCAAAAAACACTGCTTCCATGGGACTAGATGGCATCCCGGGTTGCATCCTACATGAACTCCAAGAAGAACTAACCCCTCAAATAAAACAGCTGTACAATCTCAGCCTCACTACAGGATATGTGCCCACAGAATGGCGTACAGCAACAGTGGTCCCACTGCACAAAGGTGGAGCCTCTACGGACCCTGGAAACTATCGCCCCATAAGCCTGACTAGCCTAGTCTGCAAGGCTATGGAGAGGATCATCATGGAGTTCCTAAACAAAGACATTGGGGACCTACAGACACTAGATCCTACCCAATTCGGCTTTGTCAAGGGCAGATCCTGCCTTTTGAACCTGGTCGACTTCTTTGAAACAGTCACCAAAGCCATAGATGAAGGGAAGGTAGTCCACACAGCCTATCTGGACCTAGCAAAGGCATTTGACACAATACCCCACTCGGGCATCATAGATAAGCTATCCAGCTTAAATATAAACCCCTATGTCACAAGATGGGTTGCAAACTGGTGCAAAGACAGAGCCCACAGAGTGAGAGTTGCTGGAGCCATGTCAGACTCGAAACCGGTCACAAGTGGCATCCCACAAGGTTCTGTCCTGGGACCGCTCTTGTTCAGTATATACTTTTCCGAGTTACAGGCCAACGTGGGAGGACTATGGCTCACCAAGTTCGCAGATGACTGCAAACTGGGCACCATAATCGACTCCAGCTGACACAAACATCCTTCAAAAAGGTCTCACAGGGACGGATAACTGGTGCCAGAGCCATGGTCTAAAGATAAATGCCAAAAAGTGTATAGTCATACCCTTTGGCAAAAACAATGTGCCCACAAATTACCACATAGGTGGTAACCCATTAAGTACAGAGAAAGTAATTAGGGATCTGGGGACCCAAGTTGATAGCAATCTCTCCTTTGACAACCACATTGCCAAAGTGGTTAGAAAGACCTTCTGCATAGCCCACCTCATCATGAAAGGATTCACATCTAGATCAAGAGAGGTAATCGTGCCCCTTTATTCATCCCTCATCAGGCCTATCATAGAATATAATGCCCCTTTTGGGATGTACCTTACCTGACACCTGCAGCAATTAGAATGACCCCAAAAGTACCTCACCAAGAGGATCAAGGGACTCAAGCAGATGCCATATGCTGCTCGGTTAAAAAAACTCCAGCTCTACTCAGTTGCATACCGCCTACTTCGAGGCTATCTATGCCTGACATATAAAGCTATGTCCAATTAATGGACATGCTCCACCTCAGTAAATCTAAATCCCTTAGAGCCACACGCTCGAGGGACTTGAACCTCAGCACAGAAATAAATAGAACTTGCTGGAGGGACAGATTCATAACCCAGAGGCTCCCTTCGCTCTGGAATAGAATTCCAATCCATGTTAGGCAGAGCACCTCACTGAATCTCTTCAAGAAGAATCTTGATGAGTGGATGGGGGATTGTAGGTTTGTCCCAGGGATTACTTCTGTGTCACTATTAGACAGAGGCACAGTAAACTAAACCTTAAAAAGGGCACAGTATACTCAAATCAAGGGGTGGCGTAAGCTAAACAAAATCGGGCTAGGCTTGTAATTGCCCCAGGGCAGATAGCCTAGTATGAACCTATGAACCTATGAGCCTATGTTGGGGGTGAGATACTAGTATCCAGTCAATAAGTGAACCAGTAGAGGACAATTTATGAAGGTGGGTAGGAGAAGAAATGAGCTGTGTGTATCCATACAGGTTGAAAGAGGTAGAAGGTGATTCTTTATTGATCTGCAGCCAGTCAATATTGACATCTCCTAGTATGATGGTTTCATAAGGGATAGTTCTAGTTATCCAGGATAGAAAGTGTTCTAAAATGTGGACATTATTTCCAGGAGGGATATAAATTGATGCAATGGCAAGTTTTTTATGGTGGCTAACTTTAAAGTCAGCTAAAATTATCTCAGCTGGGAGAAAGTCAGATACGGGAAAAGAGTTAGGGGAGACAGACAGGCAGTTAGAGTACATGATTGTGACTCCCCCTCCTCTTTTTGAAAGTCTGTCATGCCTGAGGATATTGTAGCTAGGAGGAAGAATTTCAGAACTAGAAATACTTGGTTTTAACCAGGTTTTACACAAGGTAAGTATGTTTAGGTTATGTTTAGTGACCCAAGCATGAAGTGTGTTTTTTTTTTTAACTATACTTTGAATATTTATAGATGAGAGGATGAGTCTTTTTTGGGGAATAGTATTAGTAATGAATGATGGAGAGGTGGAAGAGAACACAAAGGTGGTAGTGGTATTGAAAGTATTTTGAGGAGAATTATTAGGACCTGGATTGGGGTGGACCTCTCCTGATATAAACATGTTGGATAATATGAAATTGATTATTGGAGAGATTGAGTGCATGTGTGGATATTTGTTTTTGTGGTTGACATGCTGTTTAGGTGTAAGGAAGTATTTGAATCTATGTGTGGCAATAATGGTGAAGTTAGATAGGGAGGGAGAAATGTGAGTAAAGGTTGTGGTTTGAAGTTAAAGTGAATGTGGGTGATTTGGTGAGTATAACAGTAGTGCTTTGATAGCATGTGAAGACTAAGAGAAAGAGTAATGTAGTTGAAAGGAGAAGGAGAAATAGTATATTAAGAATAGTAGGCATATTAGTAATTAGAGTAGTGTGAGCTAGATGAGATTGTTAGCTCAGAGGGTGATGAAAGACTACAGGAATGGTGTAAGAGTGTGAGTACTAAGGGGGTGGGGATTTAAAGATGTGTGGGCGTGTTGTGTTGTATGATTGGCTAGTGAAGTGGGAGGAGGAGGTGCGGCTAACTATTAAGGAAATTGAGTCAGGGTGGGATGGAATGGGGGCAGGGTAGGGGAGTGAAGTGAGCCCAAGCAATAGCGAGGGTGAACGGAGCAGGCCGCATAAAACCAGATGGAACTAGTCTAGGAAAATCAATCAGCCAGGTTACTTCAGGTATGGCAGTTTGCAGCACTTTTACTGTTTGCAAATAAATTCTATGTCCCTGGGTTGGGTTGTTATTAGCAAATGTGTAGGTTTTGCTCCAGTTGGTTTCCCCACTCAAATAACTTTTTAAGTTGCTTCCAATAAGGAATAACAGTCACAACCTGTGTATTTGATTTATTTTAAAAATGCTCAGTGAGACCTAAAAGCAGCTGGTGATTGGTTTAGAAGTAATGCTGCCACGTAGTGGTATAGCTTGGAACAAAGTCTACACTGTGGGGGGGGGGGTCGAGCCAGTTGTACTTGCAAGTGTGCACTACCTTTATAGCAGATTAAAAGCTTAAGGATATATCCACATTAGCTATGTGGAGTGTTTGCTGCCTATATTAGTAAAAATAATTGATTCTTTCTGATGGCATGTACATTTACTTTTTAAACATTTATTCTCAAATGTTTAGGTTGATGCTTGCCTAAAACAGCTTCAGGTTGCAATTGAGAGGACTTCCTGTGGGTGAAGCTAACTGTGGAAACTGTTCTGTAAGGGAAGAGACAATATAAGAACTATTATAAGTATTAGGTGGCTGAAAGTAGTGTACTGGAGTTAGATGGAATATGAGGAGTTAGTTACACAATGCTAGGTTTTTAAAATGATAAAACAAGAAATAAATTGCACTCTTTGCTTCATACATACAACTTGGCTATAATTGAATGCACAGGGTCATAGGTTACTACTAGGCCAACTGCCTGAGTGGACAATTTTAACACAACCCAAATACCCCATGTGAGAATCAAACACTGCACCTGTAAGGTAAACACCTTAACCATTATGCTAGCTTCCCACAGAATTAGCAATGGAGTATTTGACTGAGACAGGAAATTGCTCCGGCCCATTTGTGTGACAAGTTTCTGTAATGGTGTTACACTGGGAACTAGTATCAAACTATATGATTTATTCACAGTGTTTCACAACATTGACTTTTGTGGTGGCACAACAAGTGAGTGAGCTTAGTGGAGAAATGTTGCACAAAGTCTCAACACACACAAAATTACATGGTTTTCTGCCTTATGTGTGACATTTTGGTAAAGATGTGTTAGTGTTAGCATAATCAATTGCTTTACTTGTTTCAATCACTTGCAAAACATGTTTTTGACCTTTCTTATTAGACTTGCATATCTCACAAAATGGTTGCCATGACTACATTTCCACACTCTGACCCTAGTTTATCTTTTTCTTGAACCACAAACTATTCTTAGATAATCATTAGAAATGCTGAGATGCGCTAGACTAAGTCTCGAAATGCAGAGACTGAATGGCAGAAGAATGTCCTTATATATATATATATATATATATATATATATATATATATAAAGTCTGAGATGCCATTTCTCAGAATTTTCCATTTTCTTCACAGTATGGCAGTCTCAGAGAATTGGTATATATACAAGTTCAGGCGGTATGGGGGTGCAGACTTAGCTTGCTCCCCCTGCATATAGAAGTTTAAAGGGGAAGAGTGATTTTCAAGACTTGGTTTTCATCTGTGTTTTTGGTCTTTTTTTTTTTTTTTGCATTGTTGGCACTTGACATTTCAAGTCCCAACATTTCAATAAGGAGCCCTACTTTTATCATTATGAATAAATGACATAACTCACTATAAACACAGTCTTTGGCTGGATTCCTTAGGTCATTTGCATAAGCATTGATAGCTTCTCTAGTATTCTGTGTCATTGCAAAAAACAATGGTGAATAAATGACAAGTTGTTTCTGGAATCACAATAACCTCTCAAATCACTCTATTTTATATTTCTCCTCTTCAAGAAAAGTAAAAAAAAAGTACATTCAAGACTTCTCCACGAACATAGAAATGTGCTATATTATACCTTTTAAGACTTTTCTACTACTCAACAGATATTGAGGAGTAAATTAAACATTTTAATCTAAAGCTTTCAGATTTCTGCTAAGACACCTTGAAGTGAAAACATTCCTTGTGGTTACGTCAGGAGATTTTCATTTGAGAATTATACTTATACCGGCATATAAACTCTTAAAAACACAGACATGTATTCATTTCTACAGATTTATTTCTCTACTTGGATGCCATGTAATATTTGGATGTGTATCAGCATACAATCCAGACAACAGAGACACACTTTTAAACTCTCTGGAGGGTTTACTTAGACTGTTTTCTTGAAGAAGTATGCACTACATGCTATAGTGTTTCTTGTAGGAAGAAATTAGCACATGTAGAACTATAAACCAATAGTGCAACAGTTGACTTGGAGGGGTGAAGAGCAATTGCACTGACAGTTTGTCCAGATAGTTGGTACAATAGTAACTTCATTTGTGTGAGCCTGCTTACCTGGTTTGGGATTGGTTTTAGGAAATGGGGTTACAGAATCCACCTGACTACTGTATTTTATTCTGCGGTATTGAGGAGTAGAGTAATAAATGGACTGATCATGATTTTGGCATGTCTGTCTTCTGATAAGGTCTGAAAGGCCCTTTAGTTAGAAAATTAGGGAAATGTAATCAGTGATATGGCACACTGAACACTGCTACATAACTGATGGAGAAAACAGGAGGAGGATGTCCAAATGTGGCATAGAAATGTATCCATAACTTCTAGATGATTCTTGAATAGGCTACAGAACATGTTTCTAGTTCTAGATTTGGTTGAGTGGGATTACACTGCAAGCTAAAATTCACTGGGTAAGGGAGGTGTGGCATTAGATTTAAAGTGAATCCCTGAAACACTAGGAATATGACCCTAGGTGAAGAGCAAACACTCTATGCACAAGGTATGTGCACATACTAAACTGTATAAAAATACATTTCAAAATTCTATGGTGTTATTTCATATATAATAGTCTAGTTGGTTTCTGAGTGCTATCTGCATAGGTCTGGGTCTACATTGGCATACTTAGCAGTGCTACAGTTTGTTTCTATTCCTTGATCTTGTGGTATATTTGTCTGTAACTTCAAATAGTGTTCTGATCTGAATGCCTTTTGGTGATACATATGGGATTTGTCACAATGTAACAAACAGTCTGTGCTTCTGTGATTCCTGATTTGAAAAGTCAATTGTGTAGACTGTCATATGCAAGTAAAAAGACATGAATGTGCCGTGCAAACATGATGTTTGTAGGTGCATTAGTGTGACATCCTCCAACAGAACCTTCTAACACACACAACATGGATTTCATCCCAAACACAGTACTACAACTGCACTAATATCCTTCATCAATACTGTATCACTGGTCTGTGACAATAAGAAAACTAGTTTCATGTCTGTTTCTCGACCTGTCTAAAGCCTTTGACACTGTCTCCCATCCCCTCCTCCTAGACAAACTCTCTCATTTAAGATTCTCTCCTCCCACCATATCCTCGTTTTCCAGCTATCTCTCTAACCGCCAGTAAGCTGTTAAATAGCACTCTGCTCTATCTGCTCCCCAAGCATCCCAATGGGTGTCTCCCAAGGATCTATACTTGGGCCACTGCTTTTCAATATTTTCCACAACCTACTTTACACTTCTTGTTCCAACTCTGCACTTGTACAATATGCTGATGATTCAATGGTCATCACCATTGCTGACAATCCATCTGACCTCCACTCTACTACCCAAGCATCTTTCAACACCATAGAGACATGGCTTTGTGTTAACAAATTAATTCTCAACCCTAAGAAAACTGAACTCCTACTCTTCCTCCCAAAAAACCTCATCAATCTCAAAACTACATTTTCCATCCTATCTAGCAATAGTACTGTCATTACTGCTGATCATAGCACTAAACTGCTAGGAGTCATAATAGATGATCAGCTTAAATTTGACCTCCAAATCACTACCTCTATCAAAAAGACTCACCAGAAACTGGGACTCCTTTACCATAACAAAAGACATTTAACCAATACAGCCAGAATAACTCTCTCCCATGCATTTCTTCTTCCCACCCTCCTTTATAGCTCTCAGTTATACACAAATCTTAACACCACACTCATAACTTGACTTGAAACTACGTATAACAAAATTGCCAGATTTGCTGCAAACCAAACTTATAAGTCACACCATTGCCTATCTCTTAAACAATTGGACTGGCTCGAATTCCCTCAGTTGCTGCTACTACATCAACTGCTAATTATCTACTCCGTCCTCTATCGACCATCTTTCTGTCCTAGCCTTCTATCAATTATATCTAAATATTCCCCAACCAGGACACTACGTAGCTCAGACCAAGACTTCCTACAGATTTATAAACCCAAACCAAAACAGGGTGTTTACTCTATAACTATAACCCTGCTGCAACTTGGAACCAACTACCCCTAGAAATTAGATCCCTTGACCAAACAAAGCATTTCAAACTAGTGCTCGGAAATACCTAATAAATAAATTGTCCTGCCACTGTAGTCATCCCCCTGAAACTACCCAACCCTAGCTTCTGTCCCTCATCCCTCCTTTCTCTTCCACTGTCTACCTTAATAATCATCTATCTCTTTGTCTCGTTGCTTAACCACTTCATTACCTTACTTCTCCTTCTGTACCTATACTGTAAATAACCACTTAGGAATAATGAACACTGTATTCCTTGCATGACATTGTACCTAAGTTTTTGTGGTAAGACTTCTGACATTGTACCCCACTGCTTTCCTGTATGATTTATTGTAAATGTTTTTTGCAGTATGATCTCTAACATTGTACCCAACTGTTTTCTGTATAATTTATTGTAAATGTTACCTCTTTAACTAATTGTTTAGCTGCAAAAGAAAATGGTCTTACTGACTGTTAAGTAAAATGTAAATACTGACTGCGGAGCTTTTCTCCTCGGGTTTCCACTGAAAATGAGCTAAATGTTCAGCTGGACTAACCCGGTTATCAAATGTAAAATAAATAAATAAATACATAAATAAATGTGTGAATGGCCTTGCAACAAGCTGAAATTTGTTGTGGGTGCCAAATTGCTGATACCAGCCCTGTATATTTATATATCCAATTCACCTCAAAAAATTAACAGTCTCATTATCTTATTGTCAAAGCAGAAAACAAATGAAGCAATATGCTCAAAAGCAAAACACTGAGCTACACTTAAATTGTGGTTATAGTTCATTCAGAACCTTTATACCATGACACACAGTATAGTCTCTGTCATAAGAAAAATGCATATTTCAACTTATGTTAACATTTCTGTCATTCTATTTTCAAAGCAGATTTAAATAACTGCATCACAAATACACCAAATTAATAATAGCTACTTAAGCAATATATAATAATTGGGAGTGAGTACTGCTCTATTTAATCAAGGTAGCAGCATTTAACACTGAGGGCAAAGCTCAAGGGATTAAATATTTCTAGTATTATACAATGACCCCCTCCCCATTAATATTCCAAAACGTACATGCTGATTGGACAGTGTGCACATTGTAAATCAGACATACTAATGGAAAAAGGTCCGGTCGCCCGGACTTTTTTCATTAGTATAAGTCTTTTTTTTACAGCAACAGAGAACACAAGATCTCTGTTGCTGTTTAGACACTGTCTCACTATGTTAAAGGAGTTTAACATAGCGAGACAGCTTAAAAAAAAGTAACGGAGATCTTCCTTTCTCCGTTACTTTTTTTAAAGTTGTCTCGCTATGTTAAACTCCTTTAATATAGCGAGACACTTTGTAAAGAGCAACGGAGATCTTGCTTTCTCCATTGCTTCCACCCACAGCTCTGATGTACTGCGTAGGCATACGCATGTGCAGTACATCAGAACTGCCACATAATACCAGACAGCTGCGGAAGGGCAGCAAGGAGGCATTATATAATGCCATTATTTAAGAAAAGTAAGTGTTTTTTTTCTTAAATAATGTCATTGTATAATAGCAATAACCCACTTCTGGGTGTGGGTAATGCTGGATTTACCCACGGTTGTCTTTGTTTGGCCACTCGAGCTTCACCCTCATGACCAAACCACACCAACCGTGGGTAAATCCAGCATTACCCACACCCAGGCGTGGGTTATTGCTATATTATAACATAGAGATTACCTACTCATCATTGTATACTGCTCTTGTTCAAGGTCTGTGTTTTAGTGTTTAATGTTTTGTTCAGTTGTTTTTAAATGAATATGTTTCTGTTGGTTTCATAAATATGATCACAGCTTAATTTCTCATAAGCATATAATTTGTATCTGTTTATTTTGGCAACGCTCGCTTTGCTAATGTTTCTTCCCACTGAAAAAATGGAGATTTAACAATGGTCTTTAATGCAATTTGTATTACTCTGAATGTCTGGTTTAGTGAAACCTACCATATAATATTGCTTTTATGTCTGTCTAGTATATGTAACTGTGGGGGAATCTCATTAGTAAAGGGGTATATGTATAAGATGTGGAGAATGTCTCATGCTATAAATAAATTACATAAACAGAATTATTTAATGATTCCATTCTATTGCAGTTAACTTAATCTACATTGCACAAGGTTTTGCAGGAGACAAGCTCCATGCTTCACTCCATGTAGGTGGTGGTAGCCCTCACTTCCCCCCACCTTGTATTTTCATTTTCTAACTCCAGGATGACACAACTTCAGGGAAAGATTTTGTAGAGACTTTAAGATATATCTCAAATGTTTGTGTAATACTAGATTTAGAATATAAATGTAGTGAGAGAGAGTGTGTGTGTGTGTGTGTGTGTGTGTGTGTGTGTGTGTGTGTGTATGTATGTGTGTGTGTGTGTGTGTGTGTGTGTGTGTGTGTGTGTGAGTGAGTATGTGTGCGTGTGTGTGTGTGTGTGTGTGTGTGTGTGTGTGTGTGTGTGTGTGTGTGTGTGTGTGTGTGTGCGCGCATATGGGGGTGCACTGTCCTCAGATGGGATACAGGATGTTGTTTTAAGTGGTTGTTGCCAAAAGCTTTTGTGCATGTTTATAAACTTAATCTTATTAATTGATCTATTTGGTCAGTTTTTTTTCATTTTCGGCATTGTACTCTATCATCTTACCATTTTAGTCCTTTATGTTTGATTTTGTTGATATTATAAATGGGATCCATATAAATACACGTAAAGCACCATACCCAGATACTTTGAAAATTTAAACTTCATGGTACAACATTAAGAATATTCCTACAACTATGAGAGGTTACTAATACCTCAGTTTTTTATGCCATTTAATGTTTCTAATAAAAAGCAATACAATGCCAATGATTTATGTGAATATTGCCATGCAACTTTCTTGGTGGGGGTCAAAATGAAAGTTACATATTGGCGATTCATTAACTTGATAGAAGTAATTTTTCCAGCAGTATCCATTTTTCATAATACAGTGGTTTTGGATTACTGTTTCCCTTGAATGCTTTGTTGTGTAGTCAGCAATTTCAGTGGGCATTTTGCATCTATTATAACAACAACTGGCATGAAATTGACACTGTTTGTTTTGCATGCTTTTAGTTCTGTTCCTATTTCTTCATCTCACTGTCAATTTTTGGGGTTTCAGTGGTCTGTTTGTTACAATGGTAACAATTCCTCTGAATGCATCAGATATGTGCAGTCACATTGACAAGTCTACTGATTGTGTTTTGAAGTACTTCTTACTCTGTACTTCCTTGCAGAGGATGTGAATACAATTCACTTCCAGATCTGATGATTATAGTTAATAATGCTTTTCCATATATTCAGTAAAGATATAATGCAACAGGGTAGTGAAAAAAAGCATGTTTCATGATGATCACTTAACAGGTAGTTTTTTGGATAGTTACCCCTGGTCCATATCCTCATCAATTAATTGTTTTTGCTGTACCTGTATCCACCCTCAGTGAAAAATATCTGAATAAGTAAAACAAACCAAATCTATTTGATGTGCCATTTTTATCTTGTGATATATGTTCCGGATGCATTTCCTTCAGAAACTACAAGCTTGTCAGTGTGCCACAAGGTTTGAAGTAATATCTGGAATCTATTATTTTAGAGCATCAGGATATTGGAGCTATGTAGTTTGATGTTCCCCAAGGTTGTCATAATCTTTGCAGTGGTAGTTTCATGCAATTCTAATAGAAGGATCTTTTCAACAAAGTTTACATATTTTGATTTTCATTTTTCATTTTCTCCTACTGCTACTAACTGGGATTCTAGAACCATAGATTATTTCCTCCTATAGGTCTTCACTATCCTCCAGATATGACTTGTGAGGAATTGATAAAGGCTGTTCATTGGTGGTCTAGAACCACTGTTCTGTACATAAAATGCATTTTCTTCTTTAATCAATAGATTCCCTCCATGTCATAACAGGAGGGGTATCCTGTACATGTATGGACATTTTTGCTACTACCAGGTGTCACCAGCTGGAACATTTCTCAGGCATGCATCTGGCTACTTCCCCTGTGTCTCCTGATTCCTGGTGTCCAGCAGTGTGCAGACATATGGTAAAGAGGACAGACTTCTTATAAGTCTTTGAAGTGCATTTGATTGAGTGCTTTTTCTCTCTTCCCATTTTCACGTCACATTTCTTAGATCAATTTTGCTGTGTGCCTATAGAGTCTGAGAAACTGTAGTTTAGGTGGCTTTTGTGTTATTCTGAAACCCTATTTCTTATTCCTTTATGGTTGTGTTGCCATAGAGTTTGTATGTTTAAATAAGAGGATACATGAGGGAAGTACAGGTGGCTGCCCCTGCAAAAAGATTGTGTTCCAGTTGTTGAACTTAAAGGCACAGCTACTAGAGTTTTTGAACATTTATGACTGATTAGTTGCAGTGTGTGTGTGTGTGTGTGTGTGTGTGTGTGTGTGTGTGTGTGTGTGTTTAGTCTTTAATAATTTGAAACTAATTTGCCAGAAAAAACACAATTTTATGAAAAACGGACCAAAAATATGAGTCAAATTCTGGACATTCTGTGAAAATCTGTAAAGTTGAGAGGTATGGCTGTAACAGATCCCATACCCTTCTTTCTGTGAGCAATGATGGTTCCATAATTGCATAGTGCTCCATGATGTGGCCAGCCCACAGAGATCTGGGTAACTAAGGGAATCTGGATTACCAGTGGCATGAGCAGATGATATGTTCCATGCCATCATTTTGGCTTTCTAGTTTACAAAACTGAATTGGTTGGAGGACACTGACCTCTAGATTACAACTAGAAAATAACTAATTTCATAGGGACCCTTTATTTTGACAGTTGAAGCAATCACACAATGTATGGGAAGGGAAGGCATATAATGCTTTCACTCTGAAACTAAAATTTACTTTAATCCTTTTGCGTTCATAAGGGATTCGAATGAAGATGAAATTCTGTGCATTTTAAAACTAAGCTCTTACTGTCAGAATGCTGTTTTGGTGATATGGGAGGTCAGGTGATGCAGTCACATGGATTACATTTTTAGATCACCAGAAAACTATTCAGAAAGCCTATAGTCAGTTTTTGTTGGGTCACACAATTTTTTCATCATCTGGATATTGATTACTTCATGTTGCAAACACAATATCCCATACTGAATTATGTATTTCAACTTTTAAAGGCAATACGTTTTGAATTATTCTTTCAGGTAGATTCCATAGAAACTAAACATGTTTGCTGGTGTCCCCAAAGATAAATTCAAGGTAACAAAATTATACAAGTTGAAGTCATGCTTACAAAAGGAACAGAGGTAGTATGCATAGATGTACCTTGAAGCTGATTAATACTTCAAAGAAAACTACAATGTTTAAACTACAGGTCTGCATGAATCTTTGTCCTTGAGATATATTCTTGAATTTGTGATATTATATTGTTTTGTTACTACTGGAGGCCTGCCAGCAGTTTGCTTGTATTGGATTGTTAGCATGAAATTCAGTTCTGCTAACTTGAAAAGAATGTCTAGCACTACTAATTTAAGGGAAAAAGGGAAAAAAGCATCACAAGCTTCATAAGTTTCACAAAACTTGAATTGTGAAACTCTGAAGGGTCTGACAATCTAATGCAAGTTTGAATGGATTCTTCTTAAGGTCTTTATTAGCTTGACAATAGAGATATCTATACATGCAAGCAGAACAAAATAATTATTATGCAATTAAAGTGACAGTGGAATAATTTATAAGAATTATTTAACAACACTACCTTACTTCTATATATATAAATTTGTAGATATTAGCTGTTAATAAACTCACACCATTGCCTACCCTATTTCTATCCTTATTAATAGAACTATTACAGAAAGTAAAATCCCTTTTATATGGAAGGTCTCTCACATCATCCCTCTACATAAAGGTGGGACATCAACTGATATTTCCAACTTTAGACCAATCGCCCTACTCTCTCCTATAGCTAAAATAATGGAAAAGTGTATCCACCGACAACTACTTGACCACCTCCTCCACAACAATTTACTTGCTAACTGCCAACATGGCGTCAGACCATTTCATAGTACTACAACTGCCCTGCTATCCTTTTCTGACTGTATAAACAAAAATCGTAACAATAACTCTCTTTACTCCGCACTATTTATCGACCTTTCAAAAGCCTTTGATATGTCAAACATAATCTGCTTTTGAGGTACTAAAAGCCTATTCACTGGACGCACAGGCATTACTCTAGTTTAAATCTTATTTAGACAACTGACAGCAAGCAGTCCTTTGGGGCAATAAGCCTTCAACTCCCCTTTCCATGTAAACATTGGAGTACCTCAAGGCTCAATCCTAGGCCCTCTTCTCTTTTCAATGTTTATTAATGACCTAAATACTATAATTCCTCAAGCCACCTGCATACAATATGCTGATGGTTCAGCTGTAATCTGCTCAGCTAAGTCCTCAACCTCACTCCAGACCCTCACCCAAACTTTATTTCATACTGTGGAAAATTGGTTCATGCTACACTGCCTCCTCCCGATTCCCAAAAAAACAAAATTATTACTCTTTGCTCCTACTCGAAAATCACCACAAATTCACTTCACAATAACCTCTAACAATGGAACCACCATATCCCCTGATATTACAACCCATTTCCTGGGCATAACCATAGACAACAGCCTTAGCTATTATGATCATATCAACACTACCATAAAGTCTGTCAACAAAAAACTAGGTTCCCTAAATAGAATCAAACCCTTCCTTACACCAACAGCCAGAACCACTATTGCCCAGACCCACCTGATATCTACCCTGTTCTATGCTTCTGCCATTTATACCAATCTTTCTAAAACAACCTTAACAAACTTGTTACTAGCTATAATAACATAGCTAGATTCGCCACTGGCAACCCTTTCAGAACCCACCACTGTCTCAACCTCAAACAATTGGGATGGTTAGAACTGTCACACCAATTACTCTGTCATCAACTTACTATAACCCAAAAGATACTTTACCACCCTAATAATACCCAAATCCTCACTAATCTGACTACCCCTTACAAAAACCTTACAACTCTTCACTCAGCAAATAAGATTCTAGTTTCCACTATAAAATCTAACAACAAAGCTGGGGACTCACTATTCACTAACACAGTGGGAAAAGCCTGGAACCAGCTTCCAAGTGAACTTTCTACTCTCTCTTCTACACATCTTTTTAAAACACATCTCAAAGAACATCTTAAAACTCACTGGCTTTGTCCCTGCACAAACCCTCACTGATTTTTCACTTTACTCATTCCTGCTCTCCTTTTTACTTCACTTCCCTACTGTACTATATTGCTCAAACCATTCTCTGTCCTTCTTAGTATGTTTCCCACCTGTACTAACAATTAAGCTAACCTCAAAAAAATATATATATATACATTTTTAAAATTTATTACTGTTTGTGTTTTTTCCCTCTCAAATATTGTTTATTTTTCTGTATTTGATCTTAGTTCATTCCCCATTAAATAATTCTGTACACATTATTTTTCTCTCAAATATTGTTATTATCTGTATTTGATCACAGCTTAATATTTTATATTAATATTGTACAATAAGTTTCTGTCTATGCTTGGAGCTTTTCTCCCCGGGCCTCTACTGAAAATGGTCATGTATCCAGTTAGACTAGCCCGGTCAACAAATGTAAATAAATAAATAAATAAACAACACTGTTCAGGGAAACACATACAGATGATTTAGTCACCTAATTTACCAAGACCACAAGCTTCTCAGCCTTGCAGATTTTGCTTCACTCATGCAATCATTGTCCAATGCACATAGAGGTAGTAATCACCTGCAACAGGCACTCATCAGATGTCACATTGCAGAAACTAATCAGGATGTTAGATGTGTCATTCATATAACTTCCTTATCCTGTAATGTTTATGGGGTTTGCTTCCCCATACTTTTATCAATAAAGATTGGACTGCCATCTTCTCATCTTTCTTTATTATTCTTTTTCATGGATAAATAGAGGGGTAGGAGCTGCCCAGTCATACTTGCTTGTCATTAAGGCAGGAAAGTTTTGGTCAAGTTGGACTGATATATCATACTCAGGGAGTACCATTGTATGCAAACTGTATTCATCATGCATACTTTTTTGAAGTTTTGTCTGATGTTAAGTTTCAGCTGTCTCATTTATAAAATGTTAGATTTCAGGTAAATCACTAATGGTTACAGTTAGATCATTACAGTTTCATATTACACTTTCATGATTGTTGATGGCAGTCTGGTTGTTCTGCTACAGTACAGCATTCATTTCCATACCAGCAGTCTTGAATGACAGTATGGAAGGGAATTCTGAGAGCTGTTTATTGTCAGTAGTGAAGTGAAACTTCAGTGCTCTGCTTGGATAAGTGTGTCTTTTGCCAAAGTAGAACACTTTTATTTTATTTTTGTTGTTACTCATCACGGAGTTGAGGGACGAAGAGTACCTGTAATCAAACATTTGCTGCCTGGTAACCTGCTAATGGTTATACTAAGTCAGTAATGCAAGACATTAGAGTTCTATCCTTCTTGCTGGTAAGCAATTATTGTGCAGCATGAGTTGGCAGCCTTAAATGCAATGCTATTGCCATGTATAAGAAATGTATCTGGGTGCTGCTGGCTTTGAAAGGTACTTACAGCATGAACATAAGACTGATAGCTGGAAGTTTCCATGTGCCATGGAGCACTTCAGAAGTGTGCACTACAGTGCTGTAAAATGCTGCTTTAGGTATCTGCAGCTGGTCAGTATATTTGCCTTAAATAATCGGGTATTGTTCGTGTCATGCTTTCAGAATGCAAATGAAAGCAATCTCCTGACCAGTACATTCAATCTGGGCTGTCCTGGACTCTAATTTAATTCTGCACATTCTGCAACTGCTTCCTCTAGAAGTTTTTTCAACTGAGCAACATTAGATGCTTGTTGGTGGAAAGTACAAAATTGTTATATTAAAACCAGGAGGTAAAAGCTAGTAGCATGCATAGTGTTTATGTGTTATACTAATCTTTTTTTCTTTTGTACCTGTTGGCCAGATGTGCATCCTTTGCACATTGAGGATTTCTTTGATAGGCTTGAGAAGAACTATTCTGACTGATGGCTTTGAGAAATGGATTGGGGTGTATATCAGTGTGACTAATTCAGAAATGTGGGACTTCGGTTGTTTAAACCTGTTTTGACCCAAGTTTGGTTATGCTTGAGAAAGGGTTTTTCTTGCTGCATCCTGCCCTATTACATGTTCATTTTCTATATACATTCAGTGTCTGATGATGTAGGCATCACAGAGGCACTGCAGGTAATGTTGTTGCTTCACAGTGCTTATTCAGTTAGATGCTTTGGGGTATCTTCTTTGTGAAGTGTGTGCATCTTCTCTGACACACAGGTTTGTCCAGGTGCTAGAATTTCATCTTTCTTTCTTTCTTTCTTTCTTTCTTTCTTTCTTTCTTTCGTTTTCTTTATTGCCGTTTGATTATCAGGAATGTCCAACTGAGTAGCTGCCTATTTTCAGCATTTTCATAGTATTACAAAAACATTTAAAGAACAATCATTTTACAAGCTTTAAAATAATACCAAAACATCTACAGTGTAAATAATTATTTCAAATTAGACATAACATTGGTTAAAAATAGATACAACAGTAATTTAATATTTAAAGAAAATTTTAGCCAGTTTAGAGAAATTAAAGGCAAGTTAGTACAATACGAACAGGAACTGCAGTGTGAAGTGATAGGGGAAAAAACAGGGTTATGACATATTTAGATAGAGAGTCAAGGGATAGAACTTGACTGAAGCAAGGAAGTGAGTGAAGAAGGGGGAGTAAGGAGGTGTAAGGTATGAAGAGATACGTATTCATATTTACTGATAAAGTTTATTCTGGGGTTGAGCAAGCACAGATCCAGATGTTGGCTAGAACGCCTTTCAGAAAAGTTTTAAAGGACTAGAGGGAGGGTAATGACTAGATGGCTATAAGTAAAGAGTTTCAGGCCTTAGCAACATGGTACGAGTACAGACAATGCCCAGCAGATTTATTAGGTTTATGGAAAGAGAGAAGTTTTTGGTCAATGGATCACATTGACTGACTGGGAACATAGTTGTGTAAATTGGTATTTACTGCTGGACAAGTGGATAGATGCTGGTAATTTTATAGGTGGTAAGAAGCTGTGTATATGTTAATTGACAGAGTAGTCCTAACCAGTTTAGGCTTTTTAGTGCTATACAGTGGTGGGTTCTGAAAGAGATGTTAGCTGCAAATTTTGCACTTTATAGGTTCATGGGTTTATAGGTTCATAGGAGATTACTTGGCTAATGGCTTAAGACCCTTTACAAGCCTAGCCCTTAATACCTGAATTTTACCTTATGTTTGATCCCTAAGGACAAGAGGATGGCTTAGGTTTGTGCCTATGCCTCTGAGAATTTTACAGACTGCTCTTGTCCATAAGAGACATGGATACCAACCCAGGAGTGAATTTACGACTCCACATTCATTGATCCAAACTGCGTTTGAAGAGAGTCAGGGAAGGCCTCTGCTTTACATGAATTGGAAGCCTGTTCCAGAGAAGGGGTAATCTCCGAGACACATATCTGTCTCTCCAGCATGTTTTTTTTCATGTCACAGACCTGGCTTAGATCCCTAGATTGGGTGACAGATGTGCAGTTTGCCTTGCGAATGTGTAACAGTTCCATCAGGGCTAGATTTATGAGTGCCTTGTAGTTTAAGCATAGATCACCCCTTAACAGTCGGTAAGAGACAAAGTAAAGAGATAGGGTATTAGTCAATCTGACTAAGACATGTTGTTTACACCTTATATATATATATATATATATATATATATATATATATATATATATATTTCTTTTTTTTTTTTTTTTTTTTTTATTGTAAGGAACCTCTGAGGCTGCCCCAGCTGTTGCAAGTACTTAGTCAAGTACATGCCAAAGAGTGCACTGTACTCGATTATTGGTCCGATGAGGGATGACTACAGTGGGGCTATAACTTCTGTGGATCAGGATGCCTTGCCTTTACTTATAAGCTGTGCCACATAGAAGGACTTCCTCACTCCTGTGGACACATGGCAATCAAAGTTCAGACTACTATCTATCTGTGTACCCAGATCTCTCACCACTGAGTCCACTGTTAGGAATGTGCTATTAGTGTATAATTTTCAGGGGTATTTGAATTTCTAAAGGGTATGATTATGCATTTTTGCATTTAGTTTTAGGCCATGGCTCTGGCACCAATCATTTGTCTGAGTCTGCCCTTCTGAAGGATATCTACATAGATGGGCGAGTCAGTGATTTTCCCCAACTTACAGTCATCAGCACATGTAGGAAAAAGGCCTTCTGCATTAGTCTTGACTTCAGATGAGTATATTCCAAACAGGAGAGGTCTCAACACTGAGCCCTGTGGCACATCACTAGTAACTGGCCTCTTGCTGGATCTGAATTCACCCACTCTAGCAACATGTTTCCTGTCCATGAGTCATTTGGCTATCCTCCTGGTGACATAGGAATTTTTGCCTTGTTTTGTGAGTTTATCTATAATACCCAACTGGAGAATTGTGTCAAATGCCTTAGATACGTCAAGATAGACAGTATACACTGTTTTACCCTCATCCATGGCCCTAGTGACTTTCTCAAAGAGGTTCATCAGATTAAGCAGGCATGACCTGCCCTTGACAAAGCCAAACTGTGTTTGGTTCAATGTTTGCAGGTTTCCTATGTCATTATTTATCAGGTCCATGATTACTCTTTCCATGGCCTTGTATATAAGACTAGTCAAACTCATGGGTCTGTAATTTCCTGTATCTGTTGATGGTCCCCCTTTATACAGAGGGATGACTGTTGCTGTCCTCCACTCCACAAGGACAAAGTCAATCTGGAGGCTGTGGTTAAATATAAGTCCTAGTAGGCCTGACAGGTCCTGGTTCAAGCTATTTAAGAGGCATCCTGGGATATTGTTAGGACCCATCAAAGCCATAGCCTTAGAAAATGCAGTGGTGACCTGTTCTTTGGTGATAACCAGTAGAGGAATGGTGGAGGGTATTTTTTGGGTGGGGTAGCTGGAGGTGATGTGGAGGTGAAATTTAAGCTGCATTTATTGGCCAGCAGATTTGCTATATCTTCTGGCTGAGTATAGGTGCTGCAGTCTTCAATTAATTCTGCACATTTTTGGGTGTTTCCCTTAAGACTGTGGACATAACTGAAAAATCGCTTTATTTATTTATTTGACATTTGTTAACCGGGTTAGTCCAACTGGGCAAATAGCCCTTTTGCAGTGGAGTCCTGAGAAGAAAAGCTCCAGCTTATACAAAAATACAGAATAAAATATAATACAATATAAAATCCAAAGTAGACTACAATTCACTTTACAATAGCAAAAGTCAGAGATTACAAATTATGTACAATCAAATAGCATATAACTGCTGCTCAATGTGTCTTAACTGTAATCTGCTTGAAACTAACATTTACTAAATGTTCAATGTGTATTATTATCTTGGAGCTTTTCTCCCCAGGCCTCTGCTAAAAATGGACATATATCCAGTTGAACTATCCCGGTCAACAAATTTAAAATAAATAAATAAATAAAATAAATAAATATTAGAAATTAACATTGGTAAGATTCAAGGTTGAGAGAGGCAAAATATACAAAGAGAATACATATGTAGTAGTAACTCAAAGTATAGAGAGATCCCAAGGAAGAAGTGAGGGGAACAGAGGAAGTAGTTTAGGATGGTGCAGGGCATGGGCACAACCAAGATTAAAGGTTGTATGGTTATCCTTAGCTCAGGAGGCTATTTTTGCCTCAAAATTGGCTTTTGAAGACTTGCCTAGTCCTCTGATTTGCTTGTTTAGACAATTGAGGGAGTTTTTTGCTCTGCTGTGCACATTCTGTCTTACTTCTAGATAGGATTTTCTTTCTTTTGTTGTACAACTTATTTATACCACCAGGGTGGCTTATTTTTGCAGTTTGTCCTAGGTATATTTTGGTCTGGTACTGCCATTTCTAATGCAGCTGTTTATATGGTCATACAGAGCATTTGTGTATGCCTCTGTATATGCTTCTGTGCTTTCCTGGTTGGAGGAGCTTGGAAGCTGGCTATGCCATCACTTTATTATAGCATTGTCCAAGTTTTGCTTTTTGTGATGCTTGAAGGTTAGTAAGTATGGGAGCACCAGAAAGTAGAGAGTGGAGGAGGTAAATACTGGCAAGTGTAGTTTGAGTTACATTGTTGAGAAAGTTTTTTACTGAATAAAGCACCCTTGGTTTTGGTGATTTTTTATGCAATTTTGTATATGTAGGTCAAATTTAAGATCATCATCCAATGTCCTCCCTTAATATTTGTTATGAGAAGCAAATTCAACAGTTGTAGTATTAAGAGGAATTTTTAAATTTTGTTTTTTCATAAGAGATAGATTTGGGGAAAAATACTAGTTTTTTTGTTTTTGGTTGAGCATTGATGCAGTATTAAGAGAGAGAAGACTTTAAATTGTTTCTTTTTTCATGAGAGAGGGATTGAGGGAAAAGTAGTATTATTTTTTTTGGTTGAACAGGAGATGTGAGTTACAAAGGCATGTTTCAGTGGCTGTTAAAGCTTTCTGGATAATTTTTAAAGATGTTTCATGTTGTCTGATGTTCATATGAGTGTGGAGTCATCTGTATATTGTATTGGGGATGCCTGTTGTGTGGACATGTGGAGGATGTTGGTGAGAATGTTGAAAATGAGGCAACCAAGGATATAGCCCTGTGGTACACTGCTCATGACTGGAAGGTATGAAGAGAGGGTATAGTGCCATTTTACTGATTGATACTAAATGGACAAGTAGCTTTTCTACCATAGAAGGGTGGTTTCAGATAGACCTGTTGAGGACATTTGAAGTTGATGTTTGCTGTGACAAACTGTACTAAAAGCTTTAGACAAGACTAGACATAGAGAGGAGATGAGTTTGGCATTATTCTAGCTTTATTTATGGTATCAACAAAGGTAGAAGTGTAGTACTCGTACTCTGGGAGGTATGAAAGCCATGTTGTATGGGGGACAGGTATTCTTCCTGCAAGAGATAGTTTAGCAATTGTTTCTGAATACATTTTTCAAGTATTTTGGAGAGTGGGGACAAGATTGGGATTGGTCTAAAATTATTGATATATGTTGAATTTCCTCCTTTGTGTAGAGGGATAATGTGCAATTTTTTTCCCAGAGAGGGAAGAAACGTGGGACTAACCTTTAATAAGAATTGAGACAGGACAGACAATGCTATTGGCCACTTTATGGCATTCACTTGGAAGGTCATCAACTGAAGTAGAGCAAAGTTTGAGTTTGTTTGAGAGTAGTTTTATTTAGGATATGAGCACAAATCAGAAGATGAAAGTGGATGTGGTGAAATGTGGCTGTTGGCCATGGCTGGGTTTAGCTAATAGAAAATCCTTGGTTAGGGATGCTATATTATCTATGAAATAAGAGTTGAGTTCTATTGCAGTTATGAGTGGTGAGTTATTGGCAAAGGAGTTAGGGTTGAACTTTTGGCCAAGATGTAAGATTATTTTAATGGCTGACCAGAATTTTTTAGGCTTGTGTTAATTATTATTCTAAATGTTGTTGCAATATATTTTCTGTCCCCATTTAGTTGCTTTTTAGTACGACTGTGGATCATTTCAAAGTTTTCAAGATACTGTGGTGTTTTATATTTTTCCCATTTATTCCATGCTTTTTCTCAATTTTGCATTATCATTCTATTCTTTTCCGATAGCCAAATTCCATTATTTGTTATTTATTTTATATATATATATATATATATATATATATATATATATATATATATATATATATATATATGTTAGTGGCGGCTGGTGACTTCAAATCAAAGGGGGGGGGGGCTGCAGGAGACAGCTGAATGGGTGGGGTCAATGGGAATGGGTGTAGCCAACTATAAAGGGGAGGAGCTATGCTCAAAACCACAAAAACTGTAACTTTAATTAAATATGCTGCCCTGGCTGCCAAACCATCATTATGAGAGTCCAGTCAAGACAAAATGAAGTGTAGAAGAAAAAAATATTTCAATCCATTGGCTGCATGACAGCTTACTTAATATCTAGATGGAACAAAAAGGATGTGAGGCATGAAAAAATAAATTACTTTTTAAATACGTTACTGGAATGCCAGTCAAAATCAAGTATAAGAAAAACAAGCAGCACTTAACTCAAATCACTTCTCCTTGCACTCCAGTTCTAATTATAATTTATATTCAGCTTTATTAAAGTACCAAGTAACATTTTGGGACATTTCTAGCTCTTTGAAGTTCCCTGCATAAAAACCCGCTTTGGGGCGTTTTTTTCGCTTATCCTACTCAGCAACAGCTCCTCGTGGTCCTGCAGAGTGGTGCTAGCAGCAGAGAAACGAAAAGAGTGACTGCTTTCAAGATATAAGTATATTGTTTCTGTTACTACCTGTGCGACCATCCTTTCTCGCCGAAAAGCAAGTTTACACTGCTGATTTAACTGTTATAAGCTTGTTTTTGTGTTTTTTTATTACCTGCACTTAGTTTAAAAGTTTGTTTGTTATATTTAACTGTTGAGGCTGCCCACTCAAGTGCGCTAGCCTGTGCATTGAATATACTGTAATTCTCCTGTTGTTTTCCTGAAAAAAAAAATATATATCCTTGTTTCCCACCTTTCCTAAACTAGAATAGTCCCTCATACAGGCTTTGCTGTATTCTGGACTTTTGGATAGTTCCTGTGTTGCCCATTTCCTTACTTGGATAGAATGAAGTTTCTTTGCTCACCAGTGGGAGTGGGGAGCCTTGAGCAGCCTATTTGTCCCTGAAAGAGTGACCTCAGCACAAGAATCTTGTAGTAATTGGCCGTTTTGGGCCATTTCTAGCTCTTTGAAGTTCCCTGCATAAAAACCTGCTTTAGCTGCTTTGCTGACAGCGATAGCGCAGCATCGGACAGCGCTGCTTAATCGGGTTTAAACTATTCCCGGCTCCACAAAGTCTGCTCTTCACTTTTTTCCCTTAGAACTGCTCTATCTCTCAAATTAAACACCCTATTCTCAATCTAAGGCCCTGCACTTGCCCAAATAAGCAATCTTACAATCTAGCACTAATAGACTAAAAGCACTACATCCTCATATACTCTCCAAAATTACCTTGTCCCCTATTAGTCCTTTTTAATTAAGTGATAAAAGAGTTCCCTTTACTACTCTAGCATGTCCAAAGGTCAGTTAATGGTTTCCTCTCCAGTCCAGCTGGTGAATCTGGGAATCTTGAGGCAATGTTACAACTGCCTCATGTACACGGACAACCCTCTCCTCCTCCAAACAGGTTCAAACATATGTGAGAGATGCAACCATATAGCCAAACTGGAGGCTGAGCTCTCTCACATCAGAACTGGTGTAACCAGTCAGGAGGAGAAGGTAACCTCACACAACACTAATCCAGTCTCACGTAGTCCTACCAGAACAGCAAACCAAACACATAAACACACAAAAACATACTCGGAGGCTCTAAATAAAAATCTACCTAAGCAGCACAGACCTCCAAAGCAGACACCCAAGCAAACGCTACCCCACAGCAAAACACGTGCAACACAGAGCTCACAAAGTCAGTGTGCCAAACAGTCACAGCCCCTAAGGCTGAATAACACACCTGATACACTTGTAATAGGTGATTCGATAGTCAGACACACTGACGTCCCGCTCACCAGGCTGAACAAGGAGACGGTCACAGTGAGCTGCCTGTCGGGCGCTAGGATCCGCCACATAACGCAAACACTCAGGTCACTTCAAAGCAAGTACAAATATGATTCTGTCATAGTACATGCTGGTGTGAATGACCTGAGACGTACTTCCCTCGACTACATGAAAAGAGACATAGAGGAGCTCTTCGATCATGTAGCCCAGGCCGGTATGACCCTGACCTTGAGCAGCATCTTACCCTCACCTAGAATGATGCCGCAGTATAAAGACAAAATGATCGATTTTAACAATTGGTTTCTACATGATAGAGCAAAATCCCTAAAAGGGAAGGCATCTCTGATCAGTACTAGCAAAAAATTACGATCCCTCATAAAATCGTCCAAGGCCAGCTTCGAGAGAAAAATTGCACAGGACAATAAAGATAATCACAAGTCTTTCTTTAGCTATGTTAGGAACCTGGGATGCAACTCCCAGATATGCTCAGAGTTGATTCTAAATGACAAAAAATACACTGAACCCACAGACATTGCCAACATCCTGGCAGACAGGTTTAGTGCAAACTCCCCCCCTCTTTCCCCCCAAAAGAGCAAATATCTATCCCAGCAGAGTGCAGCCTCCCTAACATCTCAGATGCTCAGGTGAAAGCCGCCCTCTCCAAAGCAAAAAACACTGCTTCAATGGGACCAGATGGAGTCCCGGGTTGCGTCCTACATGAACTCCAAGAAGAACTAAACCCTCACGTAAAACTGCTGTACAATCTCAGCCTCACTACAGGATATGTACCCAAAGAATGGCGTACAGCAACAGTGGTCCCACTCCACAAAGGTGGTGCCTCAACAGACCCTGGTAACTATCACCCCATAAGCCTGACTAGCCTTATCTGCAAGGCCATGGAGAGGATCATCATGGAACTCATAAACAAAGACATTGGGGACCTACAGACACTAGATCCTACCCAATTCGGCTTTGTCAAGGGCAGATCCTGCCTCTTGAACCTGGTCGACTTTTTCAAAACAGTCACCAAAGCCATAGATGAAGGGAAGGTAGTCCACACAGCCTATCTGGACCTCGCAAAGGCATTTGACACAATACCCAACTCGGGCATCATAGATAAGCTATCCAGCTTAAATATAAACCCCTATGTCACAAGATGGGTTGCTAACTGGCTCAAAGATAGAACCCACAGAGTCAGAATTGCCAGAGCCATGTCAGACTCGAAACTGGTTACAAGTGGTGTCCCACAAGGCTCTGTTCTGGGACCTCTCTTGTTCGGCATATACTTTTCCAAGGTACAGGCCAACATGGGAGGACTATGGCTGACCAAGTTCGCAGATGACTGCAAACTCGGCACCATAATTGACTCTCCAGCTGACATGAACATCCTCCAAAAAGGTCTCACAGAGACAGATAACTGGTGCCAGAGCCAGGGCCTAAAGCTAAATGCCAAAAAGTGTATAGTCATACCCTTTGACAAAAACAAAGTGCCCACAAATTACCACATAGGTGGTAACCCATTAAGTACGGAAGAAGTAATTAGGGACCTAGGGACCCAAGTTGATAGCAATCACTCCTTCGACAACCACATCGCCAAAGTGGTTAGAAAGACCTTCTACATAGCCCACCTTATCACGAAAGGATTCACATCTAGATCAAGTGAGGTAATAGTGCCCCTTTATTCATCCCTCATCAGGCCCATCATAGAATACAATGCCCCTTTTGGGATGTACCTTACCCGACACCTGCAGCAACTAGAAAGACCCCAAAAGTACCTCACAAAGAGGATCAAGGGACTCCAACAGATCCCATATGCTGCCCGGTTAAAAAAACTCCAGCTCTACTCAGTTGCATACCGCCTACTTTGTGGCGATCTATGCCTGACATACAAAGCTATGTCCAACCCAGAATTAATGGACATGCTCCACCTCAGAAAATCTAAATCCCTCAAAACCACGTGCTCGAGAGACTTGAACCTCAGTACAGAAATAAATAGAACATGCTGGAGGGACAGATTCATAACCCAGAGGCTCCCTTCGCTCTGGAATAGAATCCCAGTCCATGTTAGGCAGAGCACCTCACTGACTCTCTTCAAGAGGAATCTTGATGAGTGGATGGGAGATCGTAGGTTTACCCTGGGGATTACTTCTGTGTCACTACTAGACAGAGGCACAGTAAACTAAACTTAAAAAGGGCACAACAAACTCAAATCAAAGGGTGGTGAAAGCCAAACACACTCAGGCTAGGCTTATAAATGTCCCAAGGCAGATAGCCTAGTATGAACCTATGAACCTATGAACATGCTGAAAGTAGCAATCTCTGTTATACCCCCACTTGTAAAAATGTTTCTTATCCAAAAAAGACCTGCTGCCTGACAACAACTATCTACTTGTTTCATGGGGAAAACATGACCAAAGTAAAAAATGAAAAGCAAACAAGAAACAAGCTCAACATATATTGCTTAAAGGATTACTGCACAGGATATGGACCACACATGATAGACTGGCATTCTGTCTAGTTTGCAGGTAAAGCCTGTAATGAGATTAACATAATGTAATCCTGTCCTTTATTACAAATACTGTCATATGCATTTCAATACCCAAGGCTTATATGTTATCTAGTTATGTAAGTATTCTCTGCATGGCAACAACAGAAAGTCTTTCAATGTTGGCAATACTGCTTTTTAAAACTGACTTGAATCTTACAATATCAGACAAGCTTACCTGATGGTCATTAAAGCACTGCTACTTAAACACAGAGCAAAAGGCACTTTCTGAATAATAATAAGCATAAATCAACAGTATAACAATATGACAGAAACCAGAACATTCTGCAAAATCAGTGACAGATGAAAAGCCACTGTAGTATCTGTGTTTACCTTGGATGGGGGGAAATAGTCTGCACATTTACACTGCATAACTGCTCCTTGCCTTGCTTGGACACATCCAGAGTCACTACATGGGGGAGTGGGGTCAACAAGTTTGTCACAATTTGAAATGTCTCTGGCTGACTGCAATGGCCCTGACACATTTGTCATACCTCTCAACCTCAGAGCAAGAAATCTGGACAAAGCCATACACAGAAGTGGGACAAAGGCCCAAAAATAAGGACAATTTTTAAATATTGCTCTTATAAACTTAGAAAGATAATAGAATAGTAGGTCTTGCATTAGTATGAATTTTCTGAAAGGTACAAAATCTGAAACTCAAATTTCATTATTTTCTAACTTCAGTCTTTAATGATTTGCCACTTCTTCTGGCTTTTCCTGGTTAGGGGTCACCACAGCGGATCACCTGTCTGCTCATGATTGGCAGTGGAGTTTTACAGTGTTGAGTTGTCAGCCTGGTGCCCAACCTTCCACAGAAGGCACACACTTGCACATACTCACACCTAGGACCAATTTGGAGTGTCCAGTCCACCTACAGCATGTCTTTGGGATGTGGGAGAAAACTGGAGCACCTGGAGGAAACCCACGTGACCACAGGGAGGACATGCAGACTCCGCACAGAAGGCACCCATGCTGAGGATTGAACTGGAGAACTTCTTGCTGTGAGGTGGCAATGCTAACTGCTGCACCACCGGGGCTGCCCCCAAAAAACACAATTTTATGAAAAATGGACCAAAAATGTGATGCAAAAATATAAAATAGCCACACAATACAGCTGGGAACCTGTCAAAGAAGGGACACTTTTTAATATTAGTACTGTTAACTTGAGCAGCTGACAAAATAAAATAATCTACATGCATTTCTGAAATAAAAGTAATCTATAACTGATTATTACAGTTATTTCTTAATTGTAAACCCTCCATGTTTTCTTCCAAAATTGCCATTTTGCGGAGGGATTATTAGGGGAAGAGCAACATTTTGAGCCAAAATCGGGGACAGTTGAGAGGTTTGGATATGCCTAATTCTATAAAGCAATTTATTTACACGTACCTCTCAACCTGTTAATACAGGAAATCTGGACAAGGCCAAATATATTGGGGGAACATACAAACACTACTAAAAATTGCTCTTGTATAAACTTAAAACAGTTGATAGAATAACAGGTCTTGCTTTAGCATGCATTTTTCTGAAGGTTATGATGTAAAACTCAATGTCTGTCATTTAGTGACTTCATTCCTAAATGATTTGCCAGAAAACCACAAATTTTATGAGGAATAAACCAAAAATAAGACACAAATATCTATTCATTCTGCAAAAATATAGACAATCTTGAGCACAGGATAGAACAACAAGTCAGGAGTCACTGTGAACGGGTTAGATATATTCCTAATCTTACTGCCTCTGAACATAATTTGTTATATGCTTTACAACAAAACACAAACATCAGGGTCATGGAACCTGATAAAGGGGGAGGAACAGTGATTATGGACCAGCTTATTTATGAGGGCAAGATGAACATCATTTTAAAGAATGAGGCTAGGTATTGCCCGGTTTCCCTCAATGAAATCAACATAGCCTATCAGAGGATAGACCTGGCCATCAAAGATTTACTGGACCAGGAAGCCATCGATTATGGTACTTATGTCTTTTTGGATAATCCTCAACCCAGGGAGCCCTCTATATTCGGTGTACCCAAAGTACACAAGAATATACAGGATCCACCCATGAGGCCAATAGTAGCAGCACAAGGTTCAAAAATTTCCCCGCTTTCCAAATATTTGGATTATAAACTTAAAGGGTTATGGCCCAAAGCAACCCACATGCTGAAGGATTCATGGGAATTTCTAAGGCAGATTACTCCTGAACTCTGGAGTCCTACCCTTAAGTTTTTGACAATTGATATTGTGGATATTTTTTCTGTTATACCACATGTAACAGGATTATCATGGCTAGAGGACGCTCTTGCATCCAATCCAGCATCCAATAATAATGACAATTTTGTCATTTTGCAGCTCATGGAACTGGTTTTGTATAACAATTTCATTTACTTCTCAGGGGAATTCTATAAACAGATTTTCGGAGTGGCCATGGGAGCAAACTGCACTCCGACTTATGCGGACATAATATTGTCCATTTGGGAAAGCAAGTACGTGTTCAACAGTCCTTTTAGCAAACACTGGGTTGCATATTACAGGTTCCTTGATGATATTTGTATTTTTTGGACAGGACCTGACAGCCTTATTATAGACTTTATGGAATACCTGACCAGTACTACTAATTTTCTTACATTCACATACAAAGTGACTGTGGACAGGGTGGAATATCTGGATGTCATGCTCAGTATTAACAGTGACCATCAATTTGAATCTTCAGTATACAGAAAGCCGACGTTCTCCAATAGTTATATACATTATGACAGTTCACATCCAGTACATCAAAAGAAGGGGATCGTCAAGGGCCAGTTTGTTAGAATCTCCAGAATGACATCAAATGAACAGGAGTTTTTGGATGAGTGTGAGAATCTTAGTCATTTATTCCAAGACAGAGGGTATCCTAATGACTTGGTATGCAACATTTGTGAACAGGTTAAAAAAGAAAGAATGGGTAGGTTTAGACCTATTTTGGGATCAAAACATGGGGATAACATCCAGACTCCACAGATACCCCAGTCAGAGTATATTAAGGCCTTCGTAACACAATATAGTTCCAATTCTTGCAAAATAAGAGACATAATTAGTAGAGAATGGGAAACTTTACTGAGGTTACTGACTTGGGTAATTTGCAAGGCAAGGAAATGAAGTCGGTCTTCCGTAAGGGGAACAGCATTAAAAACATCTTAGAAAAGGGGCCCTTTTGGCAATATTCCTCTAGACCACAAAAGGGTACCTACAAATGTGGGTCTTGTGCCCAATGTTCGTACATTGCACACTCTGAGGAAGTGTTTTTAGCAGCCAAAAATAGAACTATTAGAGCTAAAGCATTTTACAATTGTAATAGCCAAAGAGTAGTGTATTTGGCTAAGTGCAACTTATGCCCGGCATATTATGTGGGCAAGACCGAGCGTTCCTTGAAACGTAGAATATATGAGCATAACTACGATATACAAAATGGGAACACCACCAATGCCTTGTATAAACACACATTTACATGTCCCAAAGCAAAATTTTTATTTTTTGTCTTGGATAGTGTTCAGCTGGACTCTAGGGGCGGGCCGTGGCAGACCATATTAGAACAGAGGGAGACAAACTGGCAAATTAATCTGGAGGCAAGCAAGGAACCTGGACTTAATGACTATATATCCATTAAACCAATATTAAAATTGAAAGCCATTAAAATATAGGCTGTGAGGTTTTATGGTAGTATATTAGTTTCTTGAATTTTTTAGAGAAAATTGTATTTTATAACTTTTGAAAATACTGTTTTATTTTGTATTTGAATAGTTAACAGCACAAACAGTTTTTACTATATGTATGTTTTT
Organism: Protopterus annectens; assembly: GCF_019279795.1. Taxonomy (NCBI): domain Eukaryota; kingdom Metazoa; phylum Chordata; order Ceratodontiformes; family Protopteridae; genus Protopterus; species Protopterus annectens. The sequence goes on along the minus strand of NC_056731.1, from coordinate 1,449,367,170 downwards.
ATTGTGAAACAGAATTTCAATTGTGGTTTCTTTAAGTTTAATTATTCATCAAGCTTGTTAATTGATACCTATATTTAAGGAGTTCAATCAGCTCGTCAACTTGTCTGATGAAGTTACTTTGGTAACGAAAACGGGTATCACAGTGTTCTACTTGCGTTAACTGAAATAATAAATCTTAGTTTTACGAGCATCCGAGCACCTTTGGATATTTATTGGCAATTCATCTCCTTCTGGTGTTGGTTTGGTGTATTAGGTTTGGATATGCCTAATTCTATAAAGCAATTTATTTACACGTACCTCTCAACCTGTTAATACAGGAAATCTGGACAAGGCCAAATATATTGGGGGAACATACAAACACTACTAAAAATTGCTCTTGTATAAACTTAAAACAGTTGATAGAATAACAGGTCTTGCTTTAGCATGCATTTTTCTGAAGGTTATGATGTAAAACTCAATGTCTGTCATTTAGTGACTTCATTCCTAAATGATTTGCCAGAAAACCACAAATTTTATGAGGAATAAACCAAAAATAAGACACAAATATCTATTCATTCTGCAAAAATATAGACAACTGAGAGGTATAGTTCAACTGGGGCTGCCTGAGTTTGCTGCCCTTCCCCTCTCAAAATCATGGTCGATTGGAGCCTCCTCCCTGCAACCATTCCAATGTCCCATTACTTGATTATTTTGCCCCATTTACCATAAACACTGTCATGTGCATACTGCTTTACTTCTGCGATGATTTGGATTTCATTTGAAAGTTTTATTTTGCATTTTTGCAGCACAAACCCCAATAGATATCTGCTAAACAAAGCACTGCAGTCTCACAATGAAAACAGACTTAGCATTAAAATGTCTCTGCCCTTGAAACTCACATGCATTGAAACAGCATTGAAACCCACATTCAAAGAAAATACATTTTGCCAGTGGCAGATAAAGATTAACTTTGGGCTGTTTTCAAATCATAGGCCCCTTGAACATGAAACATACACATGCTCTTTGATACACCTTCCTGATTGTATTAAATGTATTCCTTGTACAATACAGTACAGTTGTTAGAGGGCATTTTAAATTTATTGTTTTGAACATTTTTCCAGTAAACAATGAAACAAAATGCACGCACCAATGACAAAACTACCCAATTCAGAACATTTCCATCATAAAAGTCTACTCAACCTTCTACAGTCCACCAGTATCAGTAAATATAGGTTCATAGGTTCATACTAGGCTATCTGCCCAAGGGCATTTATAAGCCTAGCCCATAGTTATTTGGCTTTCGCCACCCCTTTAGTTTGAATAAAACTATGCCTATTATTTTTCTGTGCCTCTGTCAAGCAGTGACACTGAAGTAATCCCTGGGGTATATCTGCGATCCCCCATCCATTGGTCAAGATTCCTCTTGAACAAGGCCAGCGAGGTGCTCTGCCTCACATGTACTGGGATTTTGTTCCACAGCATAGGGAGTCTCTAGGTGATGAATCTGTCCCTCCAGCATGTTCTATTAATAACCGTGTCAAGGTTTAAGTCTCCCGCCCTTGTGGTTCTGAGGGATCTAGATTTTTTGAGGTGAAGCATATTCATCAAATCAGGGTTTGACATGGCCTTATATGTCAGGCACAGGTCACCTCTGAGCAAGCGGTATGAGACTGGATAGAGCTGGAGTTCTTTCAGTCGGGCAGCATAAGACATATTTTTGAGACCCTTTATCCTTTTGGTGAGGAACTTTTGGGGCCTTTCCAGCTGCTGCAGGTGTCTGGTCAGATACATTCCGAATGGGGCATTGTACTCAATCATAGGTCTAATGAGTGATGAGTACAGGGGGGCGATGACCTCCCTTGATCTAGATGTGAATCCCTTCATGATCAGGTGGGCAATGTAGAAGGTTTTCCTAACTACTTTAGCAACATGAGTGTCAAACGAAAGGCTACTGTCAACCTGGGTCCCCAGATCCCTGATGACTTCTTCTGTGCTCAGTGGATTGCCACCTATATGGTAGCTAGGGGTAACCTTGTTTTTCCCGAAGGGTATGACTATGCATTTCTTGGCATTTAACTTTAGGCCATGGCTCTGGCACCAGTTATCCGTTTCTGTGAGGCCCTTCTGAAGGATATCTGTGTCAGACGTGTTTTCGACTATGACGCCCAGTTTGCAGTCATCTGCAAACTTTGTCAGCCATAACCCTCCTGTGTTTGCTTGTACTTCAGAAAAGTAGATGCCGAACAAGAGTGGACCCAGGACTGAGCCCTGTGGGACACCACTTGTGACAGGCTTTGAGTCTGACATGGCTCCAGCAACTCTGACCCTGTGGGTTCTGTCACTTAGCCAGTTTGCAACCCATCTTGTGATGTATGGGTTTACATTCAAGCTGATGAGTTTTTTGATAATACCTGAGTGGGGTATTGTGTCGAAGGCCTTTGCCAGGTCAAGGTAGGCTGTATGGACTGCCTTTCCCTCATCAATGGCCTTGGTGACTGTCTCGAAAAAGTCAACCAAGTTTAAAAGGCATGATTTGCCTTTGACAAAGCCAAACTGGGTTGGATCCAAAGTCTGCAAGTTCCCTATGTCTTTATTTATGAGTTCCATTATGATCCTCTCCATGGCTTTGCAGATAAAGCTTGTCAAGCTAATGGGACGGTAATTTCCAGGGTCGGTGGAGGCACCGCCCTTGTGAAGTGGGACCACAGTCACCGTGCGCCACTCCTTGGGTACGTATCCTGAGGTGAGGCTAAGATTAAACAGCTGTCCTAACTGCGGGTTTAATTCCTCATTGAGTTCATGGAGCACACAGCTGGGGACACCATCCGGTCCCATGGATGCTGTGTTTCTTGCTTTGGAGAGAGCAGTTCTCACCTGGGCGTTGGACATGTTTGGGGGCCTCCAATCCACTGGTATAGCTATCTCTCCTTTTGGGGAGGGGAGAAGTTTGCATTGAACCTGTCAGCCAGTATGTTGGCAATGTGTGTAGGTTCAGTAATCTTCACATCATTTTGAACTAATTCTGAGCATATCTGGGAGTTTCCTCCTAGGTTTCTAACATAGCTAAAGAAGGCCTTATGATTGTCTTTTGAATCCTTGGCGATTTTTCTCTCAAAATTTGCCTTGGATGATTTTATGAGAGCTCTTAGTTTTTTACTTATAATGGTCAAAGGTGTCTTACCTTTCAAGGATTTTGCTCTATCTTGTAGTAGCTTCCTCCTTTTGTTGTAGAGCTTGTTTATGGCTGGGGTCCACCAGACTGGACGCTTGCCTTTGGTACAAAGAGTCTTAGTTTTGTTTGGGATTGCATGATCCATGCAGTCCTGTAGGTGCTGGTAGAAGGCATTTGTAAGTGATTCAGCGGTTTGAGTAATGTTTACCACTGGCTCAGGGGCCTTAAAGGAGACCACACTAGTTTTTAGAAGTGTGAAGTCGGCTTTTGAGAAGTTTTTCACTGTGGTCTTTTTGTTTCAGGTGGGGCGGGATGAGGACCTCCAGCGAGATTAGTTTATGATCTGATCTCACCAGTGAGGGGTATACTTCGGTGTTGAACATTGTGATCCCATGTTCGTGATGATGAGATCAAGTATGTTTTCTCCTCTTGTGGGGATGGTGACTAGTTGTTCCATGGCATTTGAGTTTATGAACTCCAGGAACCTTTGGGCTAGAGTGTTTGGGCTTGAGTAGTGTTCTCAGTCTATATTAGGGTAGTTGAAGTCACCTAGTATGATGGTGTTTGGAGATACATTTATCCCCTCCATTGTTTTCAGGAAGGCCATGTGAGGTTCCTGAGTTTGAGAGGGTGGCCTGTAACATGCTACAAATTGCAGAGCAGTCTTGCCTATGGTTAATTGCATCTGGATGGTCTCCGATGCATCGTGCGTTGCCACCAACCTTGAGGTGTGGGTGTCCTTTATGAATATGGACACCCCCCCTCCTTTCTTGGTGTTGTCCGGATTTTGGGGCCGGAACGCATGATATGAGGTGAAACCTGCTAGTGCTGGGGTGCTCTCAGGAGCCTTGAACCAGGTTTCTGTCACAGCACACACATCGATGTTCTCCATACTGAGAAGGGCCTCGAGTGCGTGCATCTTGAGATTGAGACTTCTGGCATTGAGCAGCATTACCCTTAGTTTTTTACTTTTTGTGTTCTAGGGTGGTAGGTTTAGAATTTGAGCCTTGCCTAAAAAGGCACTATGGGGTGGCAAGAGCCTTTGCCAATATCCGGAAGCCTAGGGTGACAGGTGCAAGCCGTCCCTTGCAAAGCAGCGTGGCTTGTCCAGCATGTCATCCCAGGCAGACAGACATTGGATCCCCTTTGAATGACACCAGAATTTAAGCCAATTATTAAAGCTGATCATCTTATCACTGTATTGTGGCATCATTCTAGGTGAAGGTAGGATACTGCTCAAGGTCAGGGTCATACCTGCCTGGGCTACATAATCAGAGAGCTCCTCAATGTCTCTTTTCATGTAGTCCAAGGAGGTACGTCTCAGGTCATTGACACCAGCGTGGACAATGACTGAGTCGTACTTATACCTGCTGTTGAGAGACCTGAGTGCTTGTGTTATGTGGCGGATTCTAGCGCCCGACAGGCAGCTTACTGTGACCTTCTCCTTACTCAGTCTGGTGAGTAATATGCACAATCTCTGAAGTAGTAAAAGTCATCTAAATAATTCCACATTAAAGAAATCTGTAACAATGAAGAGGCTGCTGTTAGCAAACAACTTTATATGTCATTGTTTATTCATCTACAAATAAAGTGCCTGTTGCCCTTGAGGAATAAATTGCCTACGTTGCATGCATTAAAAAAAAGGATAAACTAGTAATATCACAACAGGGACTGTATGGCAAACTAATAACAGGTTCATAGTTACTACTCTAGGTATCTTCACCAAAAGAGGCTGCAGCATCCACCCCCATTACAACACAGCACAGTATCAGCAATGCATCTATCTACTGTGGGAGTAGAACCCACAGCCTTCTGCATCAAAAGCAAGTACATTGCCTGTTGTGCTATTAACGATGCAAGCAGACTCAGCATAAGCAGCACTAAAGTTTTGTTCCCCTGCAGCTCTCAGCTCCTTGTAAAATCTACTCAACACGCAGTTGTATCTCTGAACTTTGCAGCACAAGAAATCTGGAAAAAGCCGAAATTTATTGGTGGGGGGGATAAAAGCCCAAAAACCAGGGACACATTTTAAACATTGCTTGTATAATGTTGGAAAGTTGCTAGAATAAAATGCTGTGTTACCACCATACATTTCACTGCCACATCTTTAACCCAGGGGACCCTGTGCATAACAGACAGAGAAACATACCACTATGCCAAATCAGCTGTTTTGTGAAAGAGAGGAAGACAAACTTAAATGGCTACCATTTAGTGAATTCAGTTCTCACCATAGCTGTCAACCTCTTAGCACAAAACACCTGAACAAAGCCAATAATGGGGGAATGCAGCCCCCAAACTTATTCAGTGAATTCAGTTCTCACCATAGCTCTCAACCTCTTAGCAAAAAACATGTGGACAAAGCCAGTAATGGGGGGGGGGGTACAGCCCCCAAACATTCAGTAAATTCAGTTCTCACCATAGATAGCTCTCAACCTTAGCACAAAATACCTGAACGAAGCTAATAATGGGGGAATACAGTCACAGAAATAGGGACAAATTTCAAATATCCATGTTATAAACTTAGACAACTGCTAGAATAAATGGTTTTGTGTTACCATGTACTTTCTGAAGAATATGAAATCTGAAATTCAAATGCCTGTTATTTTTAAACATTTAACCAGGAAACTAGTCTGACTTGGAACAAAAGACAACTTTCAGCAGAGCAATGAGAAACTCCAGATAGAAGGCACCCTGGCCAAGAATCAAACCCAAGAGCCTATAGCTGTCAGGCAGCAATGCTACCAGTACACCACTGCACTACAGACTTTGCAAGGAAAAATGTAGATACAGAAACCACAGATTTGATGAGGAACAGAACATATATGAGGCAAAAATCTGCAGATTTTTTTTTAGAAATGGTGGTGGATAGGGAATTCAGGTCCTTGCCACCTGCATCCAAGGTACAGGGTTCAAGCCTGAGCATCCCTAGCCACCAGTATATAGCAACTGGGGCATTACACACACACACACTGTAAAAAATGTGTCCAGCAGTATAATCTACATGAATCAAGCCAGTGACTGTTTCCACACCTACCTGTTTCATGAATGAAGTCCATGCAGCAGTGAAATCCCTGTGTGAGCTCACCCCTCAGTCCTCATTTGTTCTCCCTGCAGCTGAAGTAGTCTGGAGCTCCTCTGTTCTGTGTGGTTGTCACCACACAGATTCCTTGGTATCTCACCACACAGATTCCTGGGTTTCTCTTTGTCTGTATCCAGACTGCTGACAAAGGCAGTCTGAGTTTCCCAATGTGTCCAAGCATGCGCAGAGGAGTCGGGACTTGTGATTTTTTTTTTTTTTTTTGGTTTCATGTTTCACAGATTTTTCTTTTGTTTTTTCTAGGTGGGAGGCTGCAGTCCTGCAGTCCTATAGCATGAGCCGCCCCTGCTCCATGGTATTAAATGAATGCATGCACAATGCTGAAAAGTGTTTTCACTGATAGTTGGTTACATTCATTGGTTACATTCAACCTCATTACCACAATCAACAGAACATGCTGGAGGGACAGGTTCATAACCCAGAGACTGCCCATGCTTTGGAATAGACTTCCCATACATGTCAAGCAGAGCACCTTATTGGCCCTTTTCAAGAGAAATCTTGATGAGTGGATGGGAAAAAGAAAGTTAACCCTGGGGATCACTCCAGTGGCTCTGTTTGATAGAGGCACAGGGAACTAACGGCTGCATGATGCCAGGGCACTTCTATGGGCTAGGCTTGTAAAGGCTCCAGGGCTGTTGGCCTAGTACACACCTATGAACCTCTGTATTTGTCAATTAAATATGAAAGAGTGCATACCATTCAGAATTATGCAGATTTCTCATAAATGGAATAACATCTACCAAAGTGCTTTGCAGAAAAATGAAGAATATGTCTATACAAACAGAAGTCAAATGATAGCTGTGGTCTAGCTACAATAGTTATAGCTATATTGATATTTGTTTCCATAATTAAAGTGTATTTGTCATGTCTAGAAGCATGTTTGTTTTGCAATCAATTTCTATATTCCAATTTATTCTTCATAATAAAGTTGCAAATGATTTTGCAAAAAAATAAAGATTATAGTGGGCTTTTTGATTTTTTATTTCATAGTTAACTCATTTTTTCTTGATAACCACACCCAGAAAATTATGTCATGGTAGACATTGAGCAATGATTTATATACAACTGCAAAGCATTATGGGTAATCAAAATAACTTAGCTTTATAGTGGAGCTGCTTCTTATTTACATTGTGATTTCACTACCTCATCATCATGTGTTAATTTTCAGTGTGAGGTGTTCCATCTGGAAGAGGTAGTTGACAACTTGTCTTTCTAGAATGTAAGAAACTACTTCTGATGCATTTAGCATGGAAATATAGTAGTCTATATATTGATATAGATAGTAAGGCATTATGGGTTCAGTGTTTTATGATGTCATGGCAGGGATTTTCAGCTATGAGAAATATACTTAATGGGTCATCCTTACCAACAAAATAAAATCCAAAAACTGCACACTTTTTTCATCTAAAACTGTATAATTTGGTATTACATATGGCAAGGAGGTTATACCCAACTCCAAAGGTTTGTTACATACATTTGCTTTAGAACATGACTAATACACTTTAAAATAATTATCATTTTCCATATTATCAAAGTACCTGTTTTTTAGAAAATTACTTTTAGGTCTGTGAAGAGGAGTGTGTCCTGAGTAACTCTCATATTTTAGCTTTTTGTTTTGTAACCCCTATAGTTTTTGAGATATGTACATTTTTTAAGAGGCAGTTTGGAAAACAGCAATCTCAGAATTTTAGTCTGGTCAAAGCTGTTAGGGTAGGAACTCTGCAGGTATTCAAAGATGTGAAATTCCACTCAGGTTAGGTACAAAAGATTTAAGGATGTCTTGGGGAGGGTCATTGCTGTCTTTTTCAAGACAGTTTTTTCTTATTTTACAACTTACCTATTTCTCTCTCCTTTGTTATTTTGCGGATTCCTGAAGTTGTGTCTGAGAGGTGGATATGCAATGGAGACATGTGGCATCTCATCCTGCCGCCTTGGTAGCTCAGCCATGTCTTCACACTTTCATCATTTTGGACCATGTTTCCCAGCATGACATCCCCAGCCCCCGCTAGGGAGACTTCCATAGGATCACCCTCCCAGGAATGAAAAAGCCCCTCTTTCCCTCTCTGATACTCCATCTGTCAAGTGAACTACTAATCAACCCATGTTGGTTGGGCAGCTGTCAGGGCTCTATGCCACTTGAGTGGTCTTGATTTTTAAACAATTTTGAAACAAATGGTGAGATGGAGAGATCCTGAACTAAATTCAGAAGGGTTGTCATGAGGTGTACACCTCTCAATAACCATTTATGATTTAGAAACAGCCCTACCATGGTGCTGCACAACTTTGTAGTCCAGCTACATGGTGGGGTGTCTGTACGGCTTACAGCAAATGCAGCAGCGTATGTTAATTTGCCATGTGTTCTTTTTCTGGAAATGCCTGCTGCCCATGTTAATAAACACAGTCAAAGGCAAGTGCTGGGGAGTTTAGGGAACAGATAATGGTGTGTGTCTGTGTGTGTGTGTGTGTGTGTGTGTGTGTGTGTGTGTGTGTGTGTGTGTGTGTGTGTGTGTGTCTGGGTGAATGAGTGAGCTTGTCTATGGGTGCTATTGTGTGAGGGAGACTGTGTGTGTGTGTGTGTGTGTGTGTGTGTGTGTGTGTGTGTGTGTGTGTGTGTGTGTGTGTGTGTGTGTGTGTGTGTGTGTGTGTGTGTGTGTGTAACATGAATGTGTGTGTGTGTGTGTGTGTGTGTGTGTGTGTGTGTGTGTGTTTGTATGGGGGACGGTGTCATACCTCAATACTCCCCTAGACTAATCAGCAGATTCTGAAACATTGGGGGGCATTACACATCAGGGCTATCCTCTATATATTTTGCCCTGAAGGCACTTAAAATACATTAGGAAAAACATTTGTCAGTTTTAAAGTCTTGGGTGGCAGAAAACTAGACACCATGGATTTATACAGTGCCTTAATGAAACTTAAAATATAATAAAAAAGGACATGCTTTGCAGCATGAAAGATGTAGGGCAAGAGCAAAACTAGGCATTAAAGATTTAGTCTTTATATTGTATCTTAAAAGCATGTACAAAAATTCAAACCCTGTACTCTCCACATTCATGCACAGCGCTTGAGAAGAGACTTAGCAATCTGCACCACCACTTAATATATTACATTAAGTGTTTTGAAAAAAATAGATATTAAAGGGGTTGGAAAGTTTCAAACACTGCACCACTGACACAGTAAGCAGGAGTCTTCCCCTCCTTTATACTAACCAAGCAGATAGCAAATGAGAGTATTTTTACATAATAAGAAGTAATCTCTGTTAGTAATCACTGAATACAAGAGTTCACGAGTTATGAGGGACAGGCCTCATGTAAGAAGCAACCCCAGGAGCTGTTTGTAAAATTAGAGATATTTGAAAGGGATGGGGGTGTGTCCATGCGGGGGAGACTTCAGAACAAAGCCAGGAGGAACACTAAATGTCAACAGGGAGAATTTCTAAACTATTACTTGGACTCATAAAAGTAATAGAACAAGAGGTTATGCACTTTATGAACAGTTAGAAGAATGAAACTCTAATTTCCATCATTACTGACAGACTGTAATTATCCATGATGTAAGTGGAACAGGACAAAACAAGATAATACATCAAGTATGTTCTGCCAAATCAAGGAAAGGTAAGAGGCATGTTGTAGTTTGTGTGTATACCTGAATGTGCACGTGTGTATGGGAGAGTAAATGGGGTGGTATCTGTGCCATCATGATGCATGGACTGCCAGTGTTGCCTACTGCAGGAAAGTACTGATTTGCACTTGTGATAGTTAAAGAAGATTCAGAGGCATGCATATTAGTCAATAATGAAGTCTTTCCTTATTGTGGCTAACGTGTCTCTGAATCACATGTTCCCTCATCATGAAAAACAGTCCTTTTTGGCTGTAGATCTAACCACAGGTGTTTTTTTTTTTATCTGAATCCCCCACCATATTTATCTAAAATATATAAAATAATTAAGAATTACATATTTTGGATCAAAGATAGCAATTGGGATTATGTTCTCAAACTGAGCCATCACCTTTAATTATAATAGATAACAAATCATTTTTATATCTTAAAAATATATCTTTATTTTTATTGATTATTTCCTTGGAAGTTTCTATATAGATCATTTATTACTCACACAGAACTGAAATTATACACAAAATGGAAGATACTGATCATTGCAGCTGTTAAATCCTTAATCAAAGTAGTTTAGGAGCATATAGTTTATGATAAAGTATTACATTTTTGGGAAAAAAATAATTGTTTTCTCCAAGCATTGTGGTCTGATAAATGTATATTAACTAATCTTTTGCAGTTTAATGTTCCAATTCCAGTTGTGTACCCAAGTCTCAAGTCCCACTTCTCTGGAGATTATTGACATTAGCTGGAAAATATGACGACAAGAAACTGGAAAATTTAGACCGACAGCCATATTCAACAAAGCCTATACGGTCCGTTTCCACACCGTGACGTGCACATGGTAGTGCAGTGTTTTGGATTCAGTAAGCAAACAAGGTAAACACCAAGGAATGTAAATTACGACATAAACAGCTGAATTGTATGCTAATCAACCAATCCAAGATGAAGGAGCCATTCAACAAGCTATAAAGCAACTGTGTAGACTCAGTTCTGGTTTACCTTGTGAATTCCAAAATCTATTGGAATACAGCCACAGAAAGGAGCCTACAGAGAAACAATGTGCTGCTGTTGCTTTAATTTATAGGTATGTGCAACAGGCTGAAGTCTATGCTGCTGGCTGCTGCTGCTATTAATAGATCACGGCCAAGAAGGAGAAGTTTTCAGACCTTTGGTAAGTTATCACAAATCTGCATGATGTGGAAATTCTAGAGCACTACAAGGTGGATAGAGACACACTACAGGAACTCTACAACTTCTGTCATCCTTAACTCAGAGCCAGGGCAAACTGAGGGGAACCCATCCCAGTGGAGACAAAGGTATGTGTAGCACTTAGAATTTTAGCTACAGGTACCTTTCAGAGACCAACAGAGGACATGCTGGGGGTGTCACAGGCATCAGCATCCAGGATCCTCCATCAGTTCTTGAATGCTATGTTCCAACATGCCAGAGACCACAGATATTTTCCCTGTACTCCTGAGGAGAGGGCTAGAAATATGCAGGAGATCTACCCTGTAACAAACTACCCTGAAGTACAGAGTGCCATAGATTGCACACATGTAGAAATTAAGGCACCACCTGGGGAAGAAGGAAGGTGCTACATTAATAGAAAGGCTGCCAAGTCATATGTAATGCCAAAGGAATCATCTTGAAAGTGTGTGTTGGCAACGCAGGCAGTTACCATGACTCACTTATCTGACACACCTCTCAAATGTATCACATGTTCACTGGGAGAATATTTCACAGGGTCATTTACTGGGGGAACCATCCATGTTGTATGTCACCTCGGCAACATCCAAGGGGACATCCGTGAGATCTTTTCTAGGTAGTGTCTTTTGCTCAATTACCTGCAGGCAGCGGTGCGGTGTGCCATCTGCAGGGGTCGGCAGCAGAGTAAAAGGGTTCAAAGTCATGCATCGCTCAATTGTCATGTGAGGTTGGCTCAACAATATAGTCATACAGGAAAGATGCCTAGCAGGGGAAAGATATGCCACCTTTTCTTGTAGTAAAATAATCGCGACTGCATGAGGCACTCTCAAAGTGAGAGGGTGGAATAAGACTACTGAGGCCGAAGCCTGTACTGCCATTGCAGCTGCAACTACTGCTTGTACACAGTGGTGTAAGGACCATGCCACTGGGTCTAGTTGTGATGAATAGTAAGCAATGGGGCGTTGCTTATCCCCATGCTGTTGTGTTAACACTGATGTCATATAACCTTGCTTACAATCTACAGTTTAGAAAAAACGTTTATGGTAGTTTGGTAATCCTAGAACTAATGAGGATGCTATTAACTGCTTCAATTTGCAGAAAGCAGATTCTGCTTCTGGAGTCCATTGTAATAAATCCTGTGCTGCCATAGGCTTCTTATATATAAGGTCAGTTAGCGGTGCAGATTCCAAAGCATAGTTTGGAATCCAGCTCCGGCAAAAATTAGTTGTACTCAGGAAGGACATCATTTCCTTCTTGGTAGTGGGTTTTGGTGCTTGCAAAATTGCTACTTTTCTGACATCATCTAATGTTCTACCTTCCTTGGATATTACATATCCCAGGTATTTGACTTGTTTTTTCCAAAGCTGCAGTTTACTTTTATTTACCTTATGTCCTTCAGCGGCTTAGAATTGTAGAAGTGCTATGGTATCTTCTCTACAATCCTGCTGGGTGGGGGCTGCCAGCAAGATGTCAACATAAGGTAAAATCTGACTGCCTCTTGGTGGGGTGAATCCCACCAAGTTGCTTGCCATTTCTTGTGAGAATATCGTTGGACTTTCACAATATCCCTGTGGTAGTCACGTATATGTATACCTTTTCCCCTAAAATGTGAATGCAAACCAATACTGGCTATCAGGGTGTATCGGTATTGAAAAGAATGCATTGCTGATGTCTACCACAGAAAAATACTTCTGTTGAGGTTTTAAATCTTTCAACAGGGTGTGTGGGTCTGGCACCGTAGGTGACCTTGGTATTACTAAGTCATTTACAGCTTGTAAATCTTGGACCATACGCCATTCTCCATTTGCTTTTTTAACTGGAAATAAGGGTGTGTTACATGGTGAATCGGGAGATTCTACTAGTATCCCTCCTTTAAGTAAGGTTGCTATAATAGGCTTTATCCCTGCCTCTGCATCTTTTCTTAAGGGATACTGTCTTTTTTGTGGTCTAAATGCTGACTTTGGCGTGATGGTAACTGGTCCCGCTGTACGAATACGTCCTACATCTGATTTTCCTGTTGACCAGAGAGTCTCTGGTATATTCTGTAAGGCATTCTCTTCCTCCTTTAATAGGTGTGCTAATCCTAATCAGCTGTCCTTGCTAGACTGCAAGTGTACGGCTGAGTGGGTCTGAGTTATCCAATTCAACTTCTGTATTTATATTCCCTGCTCTGACAGTTCTAATTCTGTCTGTTTCTCCCATCTCGTGACTTTTTCTCCTAGGTCTGCCCATTCTATATTTTTGTTCTTGGTTAAGCTAACATGTGGTAATTGATTAGATTTATAAAGTGCAAAGAACTCCTGGGGCAATGAACAGCTGGCTACATTGTTCCCTTCTGTGTCCCAGTACAGGTTACGTAATATCAATCTGTTTGCATGATTTTTAAACAATTCTTGCTCATATTCCTTATCAGGTCCTGGTGTGTTACAATAATACAGGGTACAGTGCAACAGTTGTTGCTTATCAATGTCAAGGGAGGGAAACTTGCTGATGGCTACATTCATTAATTCTTCGGTCACAGTCCCTGGACCAGTCATAACCAAGTCCTGGCTGTACCAATAAAATATTTCACCCTCCGATTGCACTGCAAAGGTATCAGTTTGTCACTGTTTTTCCATACCTTGCATGGTTGGGAATACTGCTATACCGAATAGCTGCATGAGGTCTCTGCCCAAGAGGTTTACTGGCATTTTGCAGAAACAACAATTTTGCTTTTTTGTGTCAATCCTGAAACTGGATCAGTTATTGCAATATTACAGGAGAGGGGCTCCCGATACAGCTGTCCATTAGCTGCGTTTACCGGTATGTAATCAGGTGACTCTGTGTTTTCTGGCAGTTTGGAGGGATGTATCAGGGTTTGTGATGCCCCTGAGTCACACAAGAATTTGACTTCCCTCCCTTCTACCAAGAGTGTAACTTCTGGTTTTGTATCTGCTAAATAGAGCTCCAAGCTCAATAAAGCTAGGTCTAATATTTCATTTTCTTCACTGTCACTAACTTCTTGTACTTCCTCTATTTCTTCTGTCACATCCTCTACTCCCTCTATCACATTCTCATTTGTCCTTTCTTCGCTATCCCCTTCTAGTGACTCCTGACTACCATATAGTCAGTTATCACCCTTCTTGTCTTCCGTGGTTGCCTTCTTATTTTTCCTGCAATCCTTTGCCAAGTGTCCCTTTTTACCGCATTTAAAACATTCACCCCTTTTCTTTTGCCCTTCAAAGTCCTCTGATCATTGAGCAGATTGTTTGTTTCCCTGTGCATTTTTCTTGCCCTTTTTCCCGGACTGTACTACATAAACTTCTGCTCCATCTTCTACAGAAAATATTTGAGCTTTCTTTTTCTTTTTGCTATTAAAATGTCTTTCGGCATGCCTAGCATATTCAAGTAATGACTGTAACATGCTTGTACCATGGTCTACCATGTGTTTTGTAATAAAACTGCTTATAGGTGCAATACTGCCCTTTAAAAATGCATTCTTTAACTGCTGTTCATATGGGGAATCTTGTGTTTGATCTTCAGGAACCTGCATTCCACAGTGGTTATTAAAACATTCTAATAGTTTGGCATAATACCGGTCAATAGTTTCACCTTCTTGTTGGATGCATTGATTAATGCAAGTCCAATCTGCCCTAGGCTTCCATTTTTAAGAGATGCGGTCTGTAAGACCTTTTACTCTGTTGTCTAATTCTGCGATGCTATGTGGGAGGGGTCTTTGTGCAACATCACGGGGATTCCAGTTGCCACTAATCATGTGCCAATCTGGCCCCACAATTTGTCTAACTACTTTTTCTACCTCTTCTCCATTTAGATTATAACTCAGCCTCATTCCTTGTAAGTCTTCAGAGAATTTTCTAAAATTAACTTTTGGATGGGGAATTCCCTCAGTGGTTTGCCGGATATCCTCCGGAGTCCAAGGTCTATACACTAAAATAGTTGGGTCCTGATTGTCCTGACCTGCCTGAGGGTTGGCTACTTCTATTAGTGGGCATATTTCTTCTTCAATCATAGATCGTGAATTCTTAACCATTTGATATAACTTAATGCCTTCATTTGAGTTACCTGCCCTTGTTCGAGACCTGGTCCCGATGGGATCTCTAATATACGGTTTTATTTTCGGGTTCAGGCACCTAGGCAGTGAGACATTTCCCTGTGGTATATTTGACTGGGGGCATGTGGCTGAAGTGACCATTAGCTGCAGAGAAATATGGCTGTTTGCAAATTCCCTGTGGGCAAAGAGAAGAATGTGCTGCTGTGCCCACAACTTCAATAACCAAATGCACAGGGGGAAAACAATGTCCATGGTCCCCAAAGGAACATGAGACAGCAGACAATATGGCAGGGATCAGCAGGAGGCTGGCCAGAGGGCATGTCAGTGGCCATAAAAATGAAGTGCACAATGGGCAGTGCCTTTATAATCAGTGTGTGTGGACCACTACCCCCTTCACAGTGTCTAGGGAACATTACCCAAAACACATACTGGAGTGTAAATGTAACATTAGTAGCCTGCAAGATTTCCTCCATGCTATAGAACACTTCTACATGTTGTAGTTACATAAGTATGTACTGTACACTGAGCACAACACTCATTACTTCTTCTGCCTCCATGCATTTCGTTATTAAAGCTGTGAGCATGACAGTGTGTGCTTCTCTTTTCCCACAGGGAATTTGCAAACAGCCATATTTCTCTACAGCTGACTGTCACTTCAGCCATGTGTCCCCAGTCAAATGTACCACAGGGAAATGTCTCGCTGCCTAGGCACCTGAACCCTTTATTTTCATAATGCCTCTTTCTTCAGTGACCACAGGATATCGTGGGGGTGGACTAACCTGTTCACTTGCTTTATATTCCGGTAAGGGAGGCGGAGGTGCTGATGCTATTACTAAGTTATTGTCCTCCTTATCTAAAAACATTGCTTTTGAATTTTTGTTCTTTTGTTCCCTACGGTTTACTTCCTCAATCCACCTGTGTGCCTGAGGAATTCCTAATTTACGTTGCTTTTTTACCCGACCTTTGGAATCGGTTTTGAGCTGTTTGACAAGTTTAATAAGCAAGGATTTTTCTAATTTTCCGTCAAATTCATATTTATTAACCCATTTTGAATAATATTTAATATTGTCGGTGTGCTGCGACTGCATGTATTTTGCGTCTTCTGTTAACGGCGGATTTTGGGGTCTTTTTGTGCAATTATTACCCATTTTGTTCTACCCTTTTGATCGTTACGTAACTTCTCTTATTTTTAACGTGGTACCACAGATTTTTGTTATAGTCTCTTCAGAATGACTGCCTACTTATTCTGTTTCTCCTGATCTATGACAAGACAGTAATCTTTTCTGTCCTTGACTTGTAAGCAAAAATACAGTCCTGACAAAAACAATACAAATCTAGTCCCTGATCTAAAACAGAAAACAGAGAAAAGTAGATTCACCTTACCTGAGCCTACATGATTAATCACCTGATTCGCGTAGACCTGTCCTTCAGTCGCAGATCAGAAAGTGGCTCTTTTGAATGACAATTCAGTCAGGGGGCTTTTCATATAAGAAGAACCAATTTGGTTTCTTCCCCGTACGGTTTCAACCACCTGGCCCGTCTGATCCGAGGTGAAGAGAGGGTTCCGGTCTGAGGGACCAATCTGTCAAAGGAAAAAACTTCAAAGACCAATTCACATAAGGTTCAAGCAAGGCACCCTTTATTAACTTGCAGCAAGGAGACAAAGCATGCTGGCAGAATGGTTTGTCTGAACATTAGTAATTAGTATGGTATTTTTATACAGTTCTTTCTATGTCATACAGAAATGTTACTTCTATTGCTGACATAGTTAGACACAGCTTTCTGTACTGTTCTACAGAAAAAGTTACTAGACTAATTGCTGACTAGTTGAGAATAACTGCTGATTTACAAAACATTTGAGAACAACAACCTGGCCTTGGGACTTATTTTAGCCCACCACAAACTTTCAATTCTTCAATTGTGCAGTTCTAATATATGTGTTACATTTTGCCTAGATTCAAGGTACATTTCTAGCTTAGGTACAAGTAATGCTGACTACGGTTTATACTTTCAAGCATCCATTGTGTTCTTATCAAAGCTTCTAGCAGCTGTGTACTTTCCCATGGCATAAGCAGAAAATCAATAACTCTTTGTTAAGTCTCATGACACTAGTAGAAATGAAACACTTCTTATTTGCTGACATTAGCAGAAAATAGAATGCTTCTTGTTAAGTTTCTAATAGCTGTGCATATCCATGCAGTGTGAACAGAATAAATGTATTAACCCTTCTAAACCTCGAATGCACTAAGCATGCATATTACTAATACATATTTTTCTAACATCTAGACACAATACTAAGTATGACAACAGGCATGGTATAGACACAATACTATGTATGACAGCAGGCATGATGTAGACACAATACTAAGTATGACAACAGGCATAGTAGAGATACAGTACTAAGTATGACAAAAGGCATGGTATAGACACAATACTAAGTATGACAACAGTCATGGTATGGACACAATACTAAGCATAACAACAGTCATGGCATATACATAATACTAAGTATAGCAACAGCCATGGTATAGACACAATAGTAAGTATAGCAACAGCCATAGTATAGACACAATACTAAGTATAGCAACAGGCATGGTAGGCAGGTATGGTATAGACACAATACTAAGTATGACAACAGCCATGGTAGAGACACAATACTAAGCATGACTACAGCTATGGTATATACATAATGCTACATATAGCAACAGGCGTGGTATAGACACAATACTAAGTATAGCAACAAGCATGTTATAGGCACAGTACTAAGTATGACAACAGGTGTGGTATAGACACAATGCTAAGTAAAGCAATAGTCATGGTGTAGACACAATACAAATATGACAACAGGCATGATATAGACACAGTACTAAGTATAGCAACAGGCATGGTATAGACACAGTACTAAATATAGCAACAGGCATGGTATAGACACAATACTAAGTATGACAACAGTCATGGTATAGGCCCGATACTAAGTATGACAACAGGTATGGTATAGACATGGTACTAAGTATGACAACGGTCATGGAATAGACACAATATTAAGTATAGCAAGAGGCATGATATAGACACAATACTAAGTATGACAACAGACATGGTATAGACACAATACTAAGTATGACAACAGACATGGTATAGCCACAATACTAAGTATGACAACAGGCATGGTATAGACACAGTACTAAGTATGACAACAGTCATGGAATAGACACAATATTAAGTATAGCAACAGGCATGGTATAGACACAATACTAAGTATGGCAACAGGCATGGTATAGACACAATACTAAGTACAACAACAGTCATGGAATAGACACAATATTAAGTATAGCAAGAGGCATGGTATAGACACAATGCTAAGTATGACAACAGTCATGGAATAGACACAATATTAAGTATAGCAAGAGGCATTATATAGACACAATACTAAGTATGACAACAGACATGGTATAGACACAATACTAAGTATGACAACAGACATGGTATAGCCACAATACTAAGTATGACAACAGGCATGGTATAGACACAGTACTAAGTATGACAACAGTCATGGAATAGACACAATATTAAGTATAGCAACAGGCATGGTATAGACACAATACTAAGTATGGCAACAGGCATGGTATAGACACAATACTAAGTATGACAACAGTCATGGAATAGACACAATATTAAGTATAGCAAGAGGCATGGTATAGACACAATACTAAGTATGACAACAGTCATGGAATAGACACAATATTAAGTATAGCAAGAGGCATGGTATAGACACAATACTAAGTATGACAACAGACATGGTATAGACACAATACTAAGTATGACAACAGTCATGGAATAGGCACAATATTAAGTATAGCAACAGGCATGGTATAGACACAATACTAAGTATGACAACAATCATGGTGTAGACCCGATACTAAGTATGACAACAGGCATGGTATAGACACAATACTAAGTATGACAACAGTCATGGAATAGACACAATATTAAGTATAGCAAGAGACATGGTATAGACACAATACTAAGTATGACAACAATCATGGTGTAGACCCGATACTAAGTATGACAACAGGCATGGTATAGACACAGTACTAAGTATGACAACAGTCATGGAATAGACACAATATTAAGTATAGCAAGAGGCATGGTATAGACACAATACTAAGTATGACAACAGGCATGGTATAGACACAATACTAAGTATGACAACAGTCATGGAATAGACACAATATTAAGTATAGCAAGAGGCATGGTATAGACACAATACTAAGTATGACAACAATCATGGTGTAGACCCGATACTAAGTATGACAACAGGCATGGTATAGACACAGTACTAAGTATGACAACAGTCATGGAATAGACACAATATTAAGTATAGCAACAGGCATGGTATAGACACAATACTAAGTATGACAACAAGCATGGTGTAGACCCGATACTAAGTATGACAACAGGCATGGTATAGACACAGTACTAAGTATGACAACAAGCATGGTGTAGACCCGATACTAAGTATGACAACAGGCATGGTATAGACACAGTACTAAGTATGACAACAGGCATGGTATAGACACAATACTAAGTATGACAACAGTCATGGAATAGACACAATATTAAGTATAGCAAGAGGCATGGTATAGACACAATACTAAGTATGACAACAGGCATGGTATAGACACAATGCTAAGTATGACAACAGTCATGGTATAGACACAATACTAAGTATGACAGCAGTCATAGAATAGACACAATATTAAGTATAGCAACAGGCATGGTATAGACACAATACTAAGTATGACAGCAGTCATGGAATAGACACAATATTAAGTATAGCAACAGGCATGGTATAGACACAATACTAAGTATGACAACAGGCGTGGTATAGACACAATACTAAGTATGACAACAAGCATGGTGTAGACCCGATACTAAGTATGACAACAGGCATGGTATAGACACAATACTAAGTATGACAACAGTCATGGAATAGACACAATATTAAGTATAGCAAGAGGCATGGTATAGACACAATACTAAGTATGACAACAGTCATGGTATAGACACAATACTAGGTATGACAACAGACATGGTATAGCCACAATACTAAGTATGACAACAGGCGTGGTATAGACACAATACTAAATATGACAACAAGCATGGTGTAGACCCGATACTAAGTATGACAACAGGCATGGTATAGACACAATACTAAGTATGACAACAGTCATGGAATAGACACAATATTAAGTATAGCAAGAGACATGGTATAGACACAATACTAAGTATGACAGCAATCATGGTGTAGACCCGATACTAAGTATGACAACAGGCATGGTATAGACACAGTACTAAGTATGACAACAGTCATGGAATAGACACAATATTAAGTATAGCAAGAGGCATGGTATAGACACAGTACTAAGTATGACAACAGGCATGGTATAGACACAATACTAAGTATGACAGCAGTCATGGAATAGACACAATATTAAGTATAGCAACAGGCATGGTATAGACACAATACTAAATATGACAACAGGCATGGTATAGACACAATGCTAAGTATGACAACAGTCATGGTATAGACACAATACTAAGTATGACAACAGGCATGGTATAGACCCGATACTAAGTATGACAACAGTCATGGAATAGACACAATACTAAGTATGACAACAGTCATGGTATAGACACAATACTAAGTATGACAGCAGTCATGGAATAGACACAATATTAAGTATAGCAACAGGCATGGTATAGACACAATACTAAGTATGACAACAGGCATGGTATAGCCATAATACTAAGTATAGCAACAGCCAATGCATAAGATATTATAAAACATACTTGGTAAAAAATACAGAACAAAGTTACCTTACAATATTATAAACAAGCACATCTAGGATCAGATATCATCAGAACCATTAGATCCGAGGATTTAAATTTTGCTTCTGAGATATATAGGACGTGTTTGTGAGACAGAAGAGTGTATCAGCAAATAAGTCCATGCTCTGGGGCAGGTTTCCCATCCAAGTAAAGCAGAGTCCATCCTTAACCCTATTTAAGCATAACCTTGACCACTGGATGGGAAATCAGAAATTCACCATGTGTCTGGCAGCTACGTCTTTGATAGACAGAGACAATCAGTAGCTATGCCCAAATTAACATGCTTCCCCCAACATAACTTTTAGAAATTTACAGACTAACATTCCCTCTCTTAATAAATACCCATGATATATAGGGACACAACTGGGTTGAGTTGCATGGCTGATCTTATGAAGGTTCAGGTGGTCATTAGTCTAGTACATATCTATGAACCTAAAGATGATCTTCATCTCACATTGCTGCAGTCCTTACATATGGGTAGTCCGCTGTCCTCGGTCGGCCCGAATACCAAAGTATTAGGCTGACGTCGGTCAAGGCGCTTAAAACTGACATCAGGACGTCAGGGTACAAAAGCACATGACCAACGTCATTTCCTCAGTCTTTTTTGCCGCATGGTCCGATGCAGAAGCAGCGTTGCAAGTGCCGTTCGGCGTTCTGAAATTTTTCGAATTCGGAGTTTCAGACCGAATCCAAGTTGGCTAAGTACCCCGTTGGGGATTATTTTGTTTTTTTCTTGCCTCAGTGTTTTACCGGATGTCAGAGAAAGTGAATAACTGTATTTCTTGTGGGAAACAGATACCGCATAGGGATTATCATTCTTTGTGTATTCCTTGTTTGGGACCTGAGCACGATGTTGTTGGGTGTCGCTTTTGTGCTAGGTTCAATAAATGCACTATTAAGCGAAGGTTAGATTGTGCTAGGCTGGTCTTTGGGAAGCGGTGCAATTATAATATGCCGTCGGATTCTCCGGCGCCCGCTTCTGCGAAGAAGCGCAAAGATAAAGCAGTTAAACCCAGGCAAGATGAGTCGTCCGTTCCGGACGCCGGTTCTTTAGAGGCTTCAGTGGAACCGGTGGTTCCGACGGAGACTTCTCTGGAGTCTCAGGGGGAGACTTTGATTTTGCAGGAGGTAGTCTCTCAGTAGGCAGGTCAGGCTGAAGGGGCTTCTCAAGTTACTGTACTCCCCTCCCTTCCTAGGGTGGTTAGGCCTTCTCCTTCGGTTTCCAAGGCTTCTCCCAGAGGCAGGCCAGTTTTAGCTCCTGTTGGGGTTACTCCTAGTTCAGCAGGGTCTGTGCCTAAGAAGCACATGCTTAAAATGGCAGAAGATTTGATTACTCTGATTAGAGGTTCTATGCCCCCTCCTGATAAGAGGCCTAGGGTGCAGCCAGAGTTGGGAAGTTTTGAACAGGCTTCGGATGTTTCAGAGTCTTCGGCTGAAGACTTGCAGGAGTACTCTCCTTATTCTGATTCTGATGCAGATGATTCCACTCCTTCTGCTTCTCCTCCAGAGGATTTTTCTTTTTCAGAGACACTTCATTCTATGAGGGAACATTTTAAGTGGGAAGGTCAGGACTTCTCTGATTCTAGGAAAAGGCTTAGGGAGTTTTTGCTGTTACCCCAGCATAGGCCTTTGGCTATACCCCCTGTTCTGGATGTTGTGGAAGATGTGTTTGCAGAGGCTTCACTTAATCCTGATTCTCTGCCGCCTGCTCCTGTTAAGCCGGATAGGTATTACAGGGTGCCTGAGGCTCACAAATATCTTTATAAGAGTCCTAGGGCAGACCCAGAAACTATTAGTCAGGGACCTAAGGGTGTCAAGGCCTCTATTGTAAAAAATCCGGTTCCTCTAGATAAAGAAGCCAGAGCTTTGGATAGATGGGGAAAGAAGGTCTATACATCTTCTACCTTAGCTATGAGGGCTTTGAATTGCCAGTTTCATATGTTGAAATATCAAAACTTTCTTTTTTCTCAATTGAAGTCTAAGGTGGATGCTCTGGCGGAAGGCATTGAGTGTAAAGAATTGCAAGATTTGGTGCATGTCTCTGAACAGGTGGGTAAGCATTCATTACAGTGTGGTTTTGATGCTGTGCAGGCCTCGTCTAGGGTGGCTGCCACTGGCTCAGTTCTTCGCAGGCACGCCTGGTTGAAGGATCAGAATTTATCTGACCATGTTAAGACAAGGATTTTGGATGCTCCTTTGCAGTCTGATGTGTTGTTTGGTTCACCTGTGGAGTCAGTCTTGAAGAAAATGGAAGACAAGGCTAAGTCTATGCAGACTGTTAAAGATTTTTTGCAAGTTCAGCCTCCGAAGTTTAGTAGGAATTGGCCTGCTAAGGGGTGGACGTATCCTTCTTATGATTCTCAGTCTAGGGGTAGATCTAGACGTGGTAGGGGCAGAGCTCAGAGTTCTTTCAGGCCTAGAACAGGGAGTTCCCCTGCACAATCTTCGGTGAGGGCAGGGGCCAGTCCTTTCGTAAACAGGCCCAATGACCTACTTTTCAGCTGCCAGATCCTTCTTGCCTGGCAGCACCTTTGGGAGGAAGGTTAGCACTCTTCAAGGAAAATTGGATGTTGGTTACCCAAGACAAATGGGTATTGGATATCATACACCAGGGTTACAAGTTTTATTTCCATACCTTGCCTCCTTTCAAAGGCATGCCGGACGTTCCTCCTCAGCAAAGACTAGAGGCTCGCAAACAAATTTCTCTACTACTTCAAATAGGGGCCATACAACCGGTTCCTCTGCCAGAAGTGGGCCTAGGATTTTATTCTCGCCTGTTTCTAGTACCAAAGAAAGGAAACACGTGGAGACCAATTTTGGATTTATCCATCCTCAACACATATCTGGACATTCCCAAGTTCAAAATGTTAACGTTACAACAGCTTTTACAACAGCCTCTGCTGGGCAAAGATCACTGGATGGTGACCCTGGATCTCAAGGAGGCTTACCTTCATGTTCCTATCAGGCCCAGTTGCAGAAAGTATCTGCGTTTTCGGGCTGGGACTTCACATTATCAGTTCTCTGCATTGCCCTTTGGCTTATCTACTGCGCCCAGAGTGTTCACGAAGGTTCTGGCTCCAGTGGTAGCTTTTTTTCAGGCTAAGAGGAATACAGATCTATCCTTATTTGGACGATTGCCTGATACTGGCCCAAGGAAAGGACGAACTTCTTCATCATTTGCAGTATGTGATGGCAGTGTTAAGATGCCTGGGGTATTCTGTGAACGAAATAAAGTCCAGTCTAGTACCCTCTCAGGACATGTGCTTTCTGGGTGTGAGACTGAATACAGCATCCCAGATGGCCTTTTGACCCCGGACAAACAAAAGAATCTTTCTCTTTACTTCCATCAGTTGTCTCATCAGTCCAGGCTGACTGCAAGGACAGTCCTTCAAGCCTTGGGGTTCATGGCATCTTGTATTCTGGTACTTCCCAATGCCAAACTGCATATGAGGAAGCTACAATGGTATCTCAAGAATGTATGGACACAGCACTGCCAAGATTTGGACACTGTCATTCAAATAATACCTTGCATTCAAAAGGAATTTTTGTGGTGGGCTCAGGAATGTTACCTAAACAAGGGACTCTCTGTGACCCGGCCAGAGGCGAGTCAGATTTTAACGACAGATGCCTCAGACAAAGCTTGGGGAGCTCATCTAAATGGAAAATGGGTACAAGACACGTGGCCTGCCAGACTTCAACATCTACATATCAACTTGAAGGAGATGTTAGCAGTCCAATTTGCATTGATAGCTTTCAAGGATTTACTTCTTCCAGGGCAGGTGTTGATTCAAACAGACAACACAACTGTCATGTGGTACATCAACAAGCAAGGGGGAACGCATTCTTATCCTCTATGCAGACAAGCAATGATTTTGTGGGAGACTGCTCTCAGTTTACAGCTACATCTTCAGGCAAGGTTTCTGCCAGGAGCACAGAACCCCTTAGCAGATGTGTTGAGCAGACAAATTATGGATCCCCACGAGTGGAAATTGGATCCTCATGTATTTCAGAGATTGACAGTGTTATGGGGAACTCCAGACATAGATCTGTTCGCTTCTCCACTAAATTACCAGCTGCCAAAGGTTTGCACAAAAAGGTTTCATCCCTCGGCTTGGAAAGTGGATGCTCTCTCATTCAATTGGAGCAATCTTCACGTGTATGCCTTTCCACCTCTGCCTCTCCTCCCAAAGGTACTGCTGAAGGTCAGACAGGACAAGCCAAACATGATTTTAATAGCTCCAGATTGGCCTCGACAGCACTGGTACCCATTACTGAGAAGTCTGGTACAGGAGCCTCCATGGCCTTTGCCTTCGATTCCTCACCTGCTGTCTCAGGAGAACAGTCATTTACTCAATGTCAAACTTCATTCTCTACATCTGACAGCCTGGCATACTCTGTTTTAAACCCTGGAGGGTCTCAGCTTCCACAACAAGTTTTGAATGTTATTTTGGAGGCCAGAAGGCCTAGTACAAGGTAAGTTTACGCAGATAAATGGAGGAGATTTTTATTTTGGAGTACTGCAAAGGACTTTGATGTTTCTAAACCTAATTTAAGTGTTGCGCTTCAATACCTTACTGAGTTATTGGACAAAGGTTTGTCCTTCTCCTCTATAAAGGTTCATGCTGCAGCAATTTCTGCTCACTATGACTGTGACCCACCATTATTTTCTCAGCCTTTGTTTAAGCAATTCCTTAGAGGGGCAAAAATATAAGACCCCCACGTAGAGCTCCTACTCCTGCTTGGGATCTCAATTTTGTGTTGGAGAAACTCACTCTACAACCTTTTGAGCCTGCAGCATCGGCAGAGTTGAAATATTTATCTTGGAAGACTGCTTTTTTGTTGGCCATTACCTCTGCGAGAAGGGTTTCTGAATTACAGGCCCTTATGGCAGTTGAGCCTTTCTTAATTTTCCACAAGGACAGGGTGTCTTTGCGTACTAACCCTTCTTTTATGCCTAAAGTGGTTTCTAGTGTGGCTTTAAACCAAACTATTCATTTGCCTACTTTTTATGCAAACCCCCAAAATAAAGGGGAAAGGATTTTGCACACTTTGGATATACACAGACAGTTGCGATATTATTTGAGCAGAACTAAAGGGTTCAGGCAGTCTCAGCAGTTATTTGTTTCTTTTGCTTTGGGTTCTCAGGGCAAACCTGTTTCAAAACAAACTATTTCTAAGTGGATTGGGTTTTGTATTGCTTTCTGTTATTCCCATCATGGTAAGGAGATTCCAGCTGGGATTAGGCCTCATTCCACTAGGGCTACTGCCACTTCTACAGCCTTTTTAAGGGGGGTGGCTACTAAAGATATTTTGGAAGCAGCTACTTGGGGTTCAGTGCATACTTTCTCTAAGCATTACCACCTTCCACTTTACTCTAAATCTAGGGCTGGATTTGCAACTGCAATTTTGCAAGGCATGTTGACAGCTCCTAATTCTTTATAGTTTTGCCATCCTCCCTTACCTCTGCTTTGGGATTCTACCCATATGTAAGGACTGCAGCAATGTGAGATGAAGAACATAGTACAGTTTTGTACCTACCATAAATGTAGATGTTCGAAGATCCACATTGCTGCAGTCCAATTTACCCTCCCTCCTTCCCCTCTGTTGTTGAAAGTGGTGGTGTGGTTTGTGTTGTACATAGTGTAATTATGGTTAGTGCACGGGTGGTTGGTTAGGTTTTGCTGGTTTTTGGCTTTGGCCTTTCTTGTTAGGGCCTTCTGACATCTGGGGCAAGAAAAGACTGAGGAAATGACATCGGTCATGCGCTTTTGTACCCTGACGTCCTGATGTCAGTTTTAAGCGCCTTGACCGACGTCAGCCTAATACTTTGGTATTCGGGCCGACCGAGGACAGCGGACTACCCATATGTAAGGACTGCAGCAATGTGGATCTTCGAACATCTACATTTATGGTAGGTACAAAACTGTACTTTTCTGTAAGCATCTATGTATATAATCTGCTATTATTATCTAAATGTTAAAATTGTCATTTCTGCCCTACAAGGCAGAAATAGCCCAACTGGTTAGCTATCTTTTAAGAGAAAGTTTTCGTATATTTACATTTACATATGCCACAGCCAGTTTTAGATTGTTGTAGATAAATTAGTACCAGTTAAAAAGAGAACATTGTTTATCCAACATCTGCGATATAGGTCCATGAAAGATGAGAGAAATCTGCAGTTTTGTGCTTGCATTACTTTCTGTTCTTGACAGCAAAATTGTGTACTGCAAAGAAAAATACTATCCTGTATTGCAGTAATTCTCATATTTTATCTTTTGAATTTTACAAAACATAATCATGTGCATGTTTATTCCTTAGACAGCATGCTGAATCATAATCATGTTTCTCATACAATTTTCTTCTCATGCAGAGCTATTCCTCTTATCTATTTGCTTAAAAAAGCCTTAAAAGCTCTTCTTAATACATTTATGTGGCACACAGAATGATATGAAAAATGTGGGTTACACAAAACCATGAGAAAACTGAATAATGCATGACTAATCACAAAAGACTCTGCATTCTGCTTTTCACTGTACAGTATTGGCTCAAGTATTCAAAACTCAAACAGTCAGTGGTAGGTGAAGTAGCCAGATTAGAAATAATGCTGTTTTGAAGAATGAAGAATGTGCTACTTTGGTTGGAGCATGGTGCTGGGTGATTGTCATTGCTAGTGGGTTAGTATCAGCATGCTTAATTTAACCATTTTCTACAATGAAGTACATGTAGTTTTGCTCCTGGCTTCAAATTTGCCTATATAGTAGAGCACATGGTATGATATGAACTTTAGAGCATGGGCGACCTGTACATCGGCACCCTGATTGGACAACGAACGTTCTCCAGCAGGGTGTTAATCTATGGATAATGGCCACTGAAAAATGAGTCCACTGCTTCACAGCAGCATATTAAGCTGCTGTGGAGCTCAGAGTGAGAGAAAGCTAATGTCCCCCATTATTTTGTGCTCGCTAAGCAACACTTTTGCTGTTTAGCGAGTATAAAAAAAATAATGAAAAGCATGTGTGTGGGCGTGTCTATATGTGAGTGTCTGTGTGCATGAAAGTGGGAGTGAAATCGATTGAGCTATTATTTTACACTAACTAAGCAGTGCTTTTGTTGTTTAGCAAGTGTAAAAGTAAAAGAGACATAAAAAAGAAAGCAAAGTGTGTGCTTGTGTATATATATATGTTTATACTTCTGTCTGAGTGTGTGAGTGGATGCATGCTTGCATACATGAATATACAAGTGTACATGAGTGTGAAGAATGAGATTGCTCGAGCAGTGCAGCAGCAGCAGCAGCAGTTAAAAAGTTTGCATACCTCTTGACCTCTTTGTTCACCAAATCTTGATAAAGCCTAAAATAAAGAGGGACAAAGGCTCAAAAATAGGAACACATGTTGCTCTTATACATTTACAAAGTTGCTTGAATAACATGATTTCTGTTAGCATGCATTTTCCTGAAGTGTAAGAGTGTGTGTGTGTGTGTGTGTGTGTGTGTGTGTGTGTGTGTGTGTGTGTGTGTGTGTGTGTGTGTGTGTGTGTGTGTGTATATGTTTATGTGTGTATATGTGTGTATGTGAGAGAGCTTGATCAACCACTGGCAGCAGCAAAGAGGTATGCATACCTCTCGACCTCTTAGCTCAAGAAATCTGGATAATGCCAGAAATAAAGGTGGGGACAAAGGCTCAAAAACAGGGGTCGATTTTAAATATTGGTGTTATAAAATTACAAAGTTGCTTGAATAACAGGATTTGTGTTAGCATGAATTTTCTTATGGATATAAAGTCTCAAACTCCAATGTGTGTCATTTATTGACTTCAGTCCTCAATGACTGGCAACAAAGCACACATTTTAGGAGAAAGGAACAAAAAAATGAAGTAACTATCTGGATATTTTTTGAAAATGTTACATTTTGGATGTAAAATATTTCATCCAACACCATTTACATACACTACAGCAAGTTTGAAACATTAGGTGGAGAAACTCATTTACATCAAAAGTATACATAAAAAAATAATAAGTGAGTAAAATACAACACTTTTACAAACAGCCCATTCTCTAAGTGTAATAATGCCCTCCAGGGTATGTGTTGCAATATAAATAATGGCCTTCCAGGGGTGGAGAGGCCCTCCGCCTGTGGTGTCAGGCCTCATATCACCCATGGGCAGGTGTTATTTGCACAGTAACACACACACACACACACACACACACACACACACACACACACACACACACACACACACACACACACACACACACACACACACACACTGTTGGGCACTATTAGTTGCTTAAATCCAGTTTTAAGGTGAATAAGGGTTGCATTTTGGAGTATGACTCGACCCAGGTCTGAGTAGCAGAACACAGTTTTGGAGGAGCCAGTGGGTGGGGGGCAGAGAGAGGTCTAGCTGTGGTTTGCTCATCATAAGTGGTGGAGCAGATGATAGCTTTGCTAACTTAACAACTCAGGCTGCATAGATGTATAGATGTATAGATATGTTCAGTCACAGGAGTGAGAAAGGCACAATTTCTGAAGGAGTGTACAGCACCCTGACCAGGCACATGGATAGTTGGAAACACACATCTACATTTTAGCCACTTTATCGTAACCATGTGTGTGCTTGTTGCCTGCTAGTTGGATGGCGAGGAGGTTATAACAAAAAATGTTGGCCACATTTACATATGCAGACATTGAAACTTGTTTCTGTCTCTCACATCAGTGACAGTGGCCAGATATCATAGATGACCAATTCATTAAACAAAAATGAGTTTGTGATAGTACTAGAGTACATTACACAAATCTCTCACTCACGAGAGATGACAGCAATATCATCCACATAAACCGAAATCTTCTTGGAATAGGAAAGTAACTATCAGTCAGATGATTTTGCAATGAGGCAAGAGTCATTTGTAGTTTAAAAGATAAGAGTGGTAAATTGGCAAATGGTTTTCTAAAGTAGTAATGATGTTATCAACTGCCACTTAAAAACTTAATTTTTATGCAACAAGATATCATCCGCTTTTTAATTTCATTATTACAGCAGTTGATAAATGGGCATGATTTACTTGAATAACCCCCGCCCCCAGGCTGGAGTGTACAGGTGTGGCCATTCCCAGCTCATGTTACATGCAATGATAGCATAATTGACAGAAATGCAAATTTCTTGTCTGTATCCCAAATAATTCAGTGCTGGGCGTTAACATATATTAATGTGATTCCTGCTATTTTGGCAGTAACTTGTAAGAGTGATATTTAAAATCTGTCCCCATTTCACACTTTGTATCCATCAGAAAATCCACACTAAAACAAAACTTGTTGTTTCAGAAAGTTTGAGGTTCTCACTGCACAAGTTCTAGCTTATGCTTTGCAGGCCCAAGCAGTTTGGTTACGTAGTCAATTAACTCAAACTTTGCAGTCCTCAATTTATCAGGGCATGTGGGGGTACAGGGGGGCTTGCTCTCCTGATAAAACATTGTTTTGTATGTGATTAGATTTTGTCTATGTTTTCCTAGGAGTCCAAGGCCCTCTGTACCACTATGTGGGGGAGAGTTGCACTTCCCACACACACTTGCTAATTATATACTGCAATACTGAGATTGCACATCAGTGAGGAAAGAGCATAAACCTGTCCTAAATATAACTTTACTTTTGTTAGTATTTTGTGTTTAGATGTTTTGCAGTTTTTATATAGTTTAGTTATTTTGCTGTCAGTGTTTTGACTGTTGATCATATTGTGTAGTACTCACACACACACACACACACACACACACACACACACACACACACACACACACACACACACACACACACACACACACAAAACATCATCATCAAGAACCTTTTCTTTTTCCAATTTTTTTACATTGAGACAGAGTGTTGATTTCACTGTTGTCACCTCAATCGTTTCAGTGCCACTCTGCTACTTTCTCCAACAGTCATGCCTGACTGTATCAGGTCTTTTCTCACAGCATCTATCCATCTCTTTGCTGGATGTTCTCATTTCATCTTACCTTCATCATATCTCCCAAATCTTCTTCATCAAATCATCTGTTGCTTTGTAGCACTTGTGTCTGATCCTCCTAAATCTGTTCTCTTTGACTTTTCTACAATTGGAGCTACTTTGGCTTTTGGTCTAATGTCATAATTCCATTGTCTGTCCCATAATGTGCATCCTACCATTCATCTCAGGCACTTCCTCTCTATTTCCTCTAGCTTCCTTGGTTTTGCCTAAACTGCTTGGGTTTCTGTACCAGTACTGGTCAGATCAGTGTTTTGTACACCTTAATTTTCATTTTTTTGGCATTCTTCTGTCACACACTACCCCTGACACTCTCAGAATCACAGGATCATAGTAGATACAATGTGACAGAGACAGGAGGTCATTCCCAACTTGCCAGTATCCACCCTTAGGCCTTTCCTCCCTTTTCAAGGAGAACCAAGAAAGTCATATCAAGGGTAAATTTATGAATATCCATCAACTTGTATGGCTCACTTTGAAAGGCAGAAAATGTATCAAACTGCTTAATTTGGAGAAGAATTTGGTTTCAAAGGGTAGGCACTGCATGCCAAATCTATTCAACCACATTTTCTAATTTATTTGTTGGAGTAGATTTAAGTCTCTGGCTCTAGTTTTGGTAGGACTGTGTGATTTTTGGAAGTATAGAAGTTCTTGGACTACTGGTTTCTGTATTGCACTATAATCAAGATAGAAATTACCCCTAAGGAGTCTATATGAGATTGAATATAGGGATATAGCCTCCAGTCTCTCTGGTGGCTCTGTTTGTTAAGCCCCTGAACTTTTAGTTCATAACCTCTAGGCCTTCCCAATTGCTTGATATGTTTAGTAAGGCAGATCCAAAGGTGGCAGTGTTCTCCGTGATGGATCTAATTAGTGCAGAGTGTGAGTAAGTAAGGTCTTCTTTTGATCTAGTGGACATACCTTTTGCTATGCTCCGTGTAAAGTAAAAGGAATTCCTAACTACTGTTGCAACATGATGGTCAAATCTGAGGGAGATGTCCACCTAAGTATCTCACTATCGTCTCATTTTGAATTGGTGTATTTCCTGTACTATAAGGTGGAGCTAGGTGTTGTTTACTGAATGCAACAATGCTTGAACCCATTTTTTGTACACTAGCTATTAACAAATGAAAGTGCCTGTTGGAATGTCTGTATGTCAGAGACGGACTTAATGATGACTCCCAACTCTGAATCATTTGCGAACTTTGCTAAGCAGAGATCCTCATTTACTATATGGAGATCTGAGAAGCAGATATAGAATAGCACAGGATCCAGCACAGATCTTTTAAAAACTCCACTGGCCACCTTATTCTTTCTGAGGATGTACTCCCATACTCTTACTGCGTGAGCCTTGTCCCTAAAGCCAACTGGTTATTCACCAAGACACACTAGTCAGCCTTCAGCTTGTTTATTATATTTGTATATTATATTTGCATGTAGTATACTATCAACTGCCTTAATGATGTTAAAATATGGGTTTAGTGGTGGGGCCACCATGATGGAGTAGCATCACATCATTTTTCCACCACACCGGTGGGACAATGCTCATTGCTAGGTTCAGGCTGAGAAAATTGAGGAGTGGTTTCACCAGCACTTGTTTGTTATTTATAGGCAACCTGGCATGCTGTCAGGCCCCATGGAGGAGGTGTACTTCATTTTGCAGAGTACTTTAAGTACAAACTCTTTTGTAATGTGTAATGTCTTAAATCCATCTGGGATAACTAGGCTTGGAATATATGTTTCTGGGGTGAAATTAAAACTAAATTTATTTCACATTATGTTGGCTATAACCACTAGACAGGTTTAAATAGTCCTGTTATGAATAAGATCTGAGCAAGTCTGAATATTTTTCTCTAATTTCCTGACATAACTAAAGAAGGATTTGTAGTCGTCTTTGGCTTTTGTAGCTATTCTGACTTCATAGGATGCCTTTGTTTTTCTGATGACCTTTTTAATTTCTTATCTTGCTGTTTGATGTTCTCCTTGATATAAGTTTATGCATTTCCTCCTTTTATTATATAATTTATTAATGCTTATGGACCACCACATGACATGGGTTTGCTTTTAAACTTTCACTATTTGTTTGCATCAAGTTGGGACTGTCAAGTTAATACATTTGTCCAGATGTGAGTAGAACGTGTATACATAACTCTTTACAGTGTCAGCATTATGTGTGAATTCGTTATAGCTGAATTTGGAAACTTCATTATAGAAGTGTAGGAGATTCAAGCATCTGAAGTCCTTGAATTATGTGATATTTGTTCCTGAAGGTTTGGGAGTTTTGAAGGAGAAGGTTACTTGTTTGTGGTTTGACTTGAGCAGTGAGGGGGTACCTTGGGGGTGGTACATATGGATGCTATGTTTGTTAGGACCAGGTCAAGTATATTTTGTCCTTTAGTGGGTTCTTTAAAAATGTAGCCCAGGGAGTTCTTGTTTATGCAATCTAAGAATTTTTGCACATATCCTACATAGGGTGGCATAGGCCCACCACTATGTCCTTTGGTAGTTAAAATCACCTAGGGTAACAGTGTCCCTACATATAGGGGTTCATCAAGCATATTTCGGATGTTATATGATTTTCTGGGGACACAGACGGTGTCCTGTAACATACCATGATTTACTGGCAGACCATATTTACTTATATTTGAATCTCCATAAGCTCTGCTTGAGGGTCTCTAGGTATCTGTCTCAAGGTAATGTGGTCTCTAACAAACATGGATACACCATCACAGTTTTCATTAGGTCTGAACAAATGGTAAACATAAAACCCAGGTACTGAGGAAGTGCTCTTTGGGCTGCTATACCAGGTTTCTATAATAACACATTCATGGATGTGCCCCAACTGCAGGAGGGCCTCAACGTCCATCAGTTTGTTGTTTAGCATTCTAGCATTAATTAGAGCTACCTTGATGTGGCTCAGAGGTTGGTTTGCTTTGGCAGTTAGGTTGGGAGTTCATTGCTGGACTCTGCCTAAAAAGGCACAATGGGGGGCAGCAGAAGCTTTCTCTAGTATGCCGAAGCCCTGGAATGAGAGGTGCAAACCATTCTTGGTGAAGCAAGTATGATTATCAAGCATCTCATCCCATACTAACAAATACTGGATCCCTATAGAATGACACCAGCTCTTTAAACAGTTGCTAAAGCTGATAATCTTTTCTTTCTACTTGTGTCTCATTCTTGGTGATAGAAGGATTCCATCATAAAATACTAGGCTCTTTCCTGCATTTGTGACATATCTTCAGAGCTCTTCTATGTCCCTCTGTATACTCCTTACGGTTATACTTTGCAGGTTGTTTACACTGACATGGGCTACCACCATGTTGCAATAATAAGTTCCTGTTATAAGCGTCTCCAGGACCCTTGTAACTTTGGCAGTCTTGTCTCCTGCGAGACAATTCGCTGTCACTCTGCTGCTATCCAGTCTCTCAAGTGTGGAATAAGTGTGCATAACAATGGAGTCACCAGGCACAAATATATTTCTGTTTGTGTTTGTACATTGCTTTGGTGTAATGGATTTAGGATATAATGCTTCCTAGTGAAATCCAACTGTGTTTTCACTAATCTGAATTGAACTGCTTGGCTTATACTAGGCCTTGCTTCTACTAGTCCACTGAGGCTTGGGCAATGTTTTTTAACTGCCTCAGCCTGTAATAATTTAGTATGGGTATATGCAGAATGTAGTGTAGATGAATGATGCTCATGGGATGTGTTTGTCTGTGAAAGTGTGGCCTTGCATTTGGCTAGATACTTGCATCTGTCAAAAATAGATAGGTGACTAGTTGGCTGTTCATCTGTTTCAGACCAAGGGTCCAAGGGGTGTTAAGGAAGGATAGGAGAAGAGATGAGATGAGAAGACAGCAGCATTTCAGCTCCTGGATTAAATATTAATTCAAAGAAAAATAACAAATAAATATTAAATTAAGCTTGAGCACTAAGAGAACAGTATGCAATGAATATTCTATTCTATTCTAGATTGGCTATATTATCAGTTAGTGCTGTGCAGCTACTTTACTAGGACATTTGTAAAGCTCTAACTAAAATGTAGGATTAAATACAGTTCCTGAGAGGGAATCTGAGACTGAAATTGGCCTGCATCTGTTAAACACAGCATTGCGTGCTACTCTATGGAGTGCTGTACAGCACAGTCAAACTGAGGAGATAAAGTGAAAGAACCAATCAAAAAACAGCTGGAACTCCAGCCAACAATGTCCATCCCCTAGAAACAGCAGAAAATTATCATGTCACAGAATAACCATTTCTATCCTCATCAAGCTAATATCCTGACCAGAACACTGACCGAAACTACAGTTTAATATAAATGTTGGGGGAAAAGTTCAAAAGCACAGGGGGAACACTTAGTAAAACAAAATAGAGAAGATATCTAACACAATAATAATCTAGTGACCACTGTAAGTACAATATTGACGTTAATCAAACAAACTGTAAATGTTGTAAAAATTCAGTAAAAATAAGTTTTATATATAGAAATTACTACATTAATTTATGTTCAATTCTATGCAAGTACTTTCCTTATTTTTTTCCTGAAGCTTGAATTTCAAAAGCCAGAAAATCTCTTCTCAGCACATTTACTATCAATGTAGGTTCTTTTGAAGCCTTTAGATAAGACACTAGACAAATGGCAATCAGAACATTTAAGCTGAGGAGATGATGTGAAAGAACCGATAATGGATAAGGTGTCTGAGTTTGGATCAGAAAATTGTAGATTCGGAGCTTAACATGGTCATCTAAAAGCATACACTTTGCTCTCATTAAACTGATCATGGAATATAATGCCACTCTTGGTGTGTACCTGTCCAAACACTTGCCACAACTGGAAGGACTACAACTCCTTCTCACTAAAAAATAAAATCAAGGGCTTGAATCATAAAAGCAGACCATCTAAAAGTTGAGTCCCTCTTCTCGGCATCATACAGGCTACTAAGAGGTGACATCTGCCTTGTGTATAAAACCTCAACAGACCCTATCCTGTCAGGCCTGTAACACATTTGAGTAATATTACATTTGCTCTGTCCAATCTCCACAGTCCCATTTTTCACATAGCATGTATAAACCTTAATGGTCACTGAAAGTCTAAGTGCAGCAATTTTATTAAAAGATGTGACATTATTCCACAAACCATTTTGACCTAGTACCACTGATGAAAAAGCTGTCCCCATATCAACTTCATTGACAGGTACTGGAAGCAATGGGATATGGCCAGCATAGGCAGTAGGTATGTGGGCACCATACCTCTCAACCTCTTGGAACAAGAAATTTGGACAAAGCCATAAATAAAAGTGGGACAAAGGCTCAAAAATAGGCACACATTTTAAATATTGCTCTTACAAACTTAGAAAGTCTGTAGAATAACAGGATTTGCATTAGCATGAATTTTCTGAAGGTTATGACTTCTGAAACTCAAATGTCTGTCATTATTTTCTAATTTCAATCTTTAATGATTTGTCTCTAATTTGTCAGAAAAACAACAATTTCTGAAAAATGGACCAAAAATATGAGGCAAAAATCTGGTCATTCTGCAAAAATCTGTACAGTTGAGAGGTATGCCACATACCCAACAGTTACTAACATTTAGAGTCTTAGTATATGTATTCAAAGTGGCATGGAACATGTTAAAATTTGGATGGAAATCTACTGATTTCTGTCTAGATTTTATCAATCATTTTATTTTTCTGTTAAGAAACTGAACAGTACTTACAGTTTCAGCAGGGATCAGGAAATGTAGTAGTAGAACAAAAATAACAATTGTAGTCATTATGGCAACAATCAGACAAGAATGGCGAGCTGGGTGGGTTTGGAGTGGGTTTTCAAAAATGTCCAGGCACAAATTAATTTTATGATGAATAGCTCCATAAGTTTGCTGTTGTAGTTAAACTCCCATGAGCAGCTGTTGGTCACCTGACTCAGGGAAAATGTTCCATTCTGATGTCCTCATAGCATCAGTTACCAGCTCTGTTCACAGTCTTCTCTGTTTTTTCTTCTGGTATGAGAGGAAACTGGTTCATCATCAGACATGGCTCCAGAGAACAGGTTGAAAGGAATGTGTTGGCTTCCCTCATTGGGACTGCTTTTCAAACATTGGAGATGTGGATCCATGTTGGAGACCCTTCAAGTCTAATGGCTACAGCTATTTGATGAGGAACACCTGGAATGGGCCTTTCCATCGAGGTTGGAGGGTATGTCATCTGGAGAAGGAATGAATAAATACCCAGTGTCCTGGGTTGACATCATGTGTTGCATCAGTATCAGGCTGGAGCTGTGTGATGATAATCTGTGAATGAAGATGCTGCAGAACAGAAATACATTGTTTACAATAAGTAAGCATTATTTCATCAACTACCTGCAGATCAAGATTTGCTGGTGGGGGGTCTGGCCATTTTAGACCCATTTCCGCAGTAAGTTTTGCTAACTTGGTTTTCAAAGTTTGATTCATTCTTTCTACCATACCTGAAGCATGAGGTATGTGTGTAAAGTGATACTGCACCTGAATATTTAGAACGTTACAAATTTGTTGAATAATCTGACTCATAAAATGAGTACCTTTATCTGTCTGAATACAACATGGTACTCCAAAATGGAGTATAAACTCATAGAAAATCTTGGCCACTGAGGCAGCATCATTTTTGATGCTTGGGTATGCTTCTACTCAACCAGAGAAAACATCGATCAAAACTAGTATGTACTTAAACCTTGCATACACTGGTAATTCTATGCAGTCACACTGTATACAACAAAAAGATCCCCACAGCTTTTTAATATACTGTGTTGGAACAGTCACAGAATTAAAAGCATTAAATTGAAGACATATATTACAGGTTTGTACAAGATTCTGAACAACTTTTGAAGCATAAGGGTTAGTCAACATCTGTCTTATTAAAGCATTTTTCATAGATGGGAAGGTAAATGTTAAGCCTGTGCCAATTGCATTAAAAAATTTCATGATGTTACTAACTGTTGCTCGCCCTTCTTTAACATAGATGACAAGCAGGTGGGATATTTCATTTCATTTCATTAGAAACAAAACACAGTGTTCATGTCCAAGTTCCCTTGCATCTGCTACATGGTTTAGAGATATGACTATGTCTCGTAACATAACAACCTGGACCAAATTTAGCAACAGAGATAGTCTTCAGTGAACAACACGTATCAGGAGCTTTTTCATTCATCACAGGAACAGGAATGTCCCCTGGAACTTCCTCAGGAACTGGAACACTGGACAACTCACTCTGAGATAAAGAGTCTTTCTCACAGACTATGTTCTGTAGTATAGCCTCGGACACTGGTATTAAATGTTTCTGATTCTGCCTAACGTCTGCTCCTTGCGATTCCAAAATATATGATCTTGGCTCTGGGCAAATACTCTTCATAACACCAATCTGATCATAACCTCTGGATGTTTGCATCCTTACCATGTCTCCTTCTCATAATGGATAGAGCGGTTTGCTGGTTTCATCGTAGTAAGACTTCTGGGTTAAACGCTTCTTCAATAGATTGGTTTTCACTGACCTGTTGTTCTTGACACATGGAACCAACAATTGAATACTGATTGGTAATGTGGTTCTGGTTTGTCTCGACAGAAGTCTCTGAGCAGGTGAACAAAGATGTTTATCACGAGGAACATTTCTGAGATTCAAGAGATTCAGGAAAACATCACTATTATCTCATTTTGATTTCTCTATTAACTTGTTTGCACTTTGTACTACCCATTCTGCCAAACCATTTGACTGCAGGTACAAATG
This sequence comes from Protopterus annectens, assembly GCF_019279795.1. Taxonomy (NCBI): domain Eukaryota; kingdom Metazoa; phylum Chordata; order Ceratodontiformes; family Protopteridae; genus Protopterus; species Protopterus annectens. The sequence continues at coordinate 1,449,328,391 of NC_056731.1, read as the reverse complement.
GCTACTCGTGACATGAGTAAAGTCCCATTCTTCAGCAAATCTTTTGAACTGTTGGCTTGTAAACTGTGTGCCATTGTCAGAAATAACTTTGTGCAGACTACCATGTACTGCAAAATGATGCTTCATCTTAGTAATGACAGTACTGGATGCTAGATCAGGAAGTAAGTCAATCCTGAACTAATTGGAATAAGAGTCTACTAACACCAAATAATGTTAACCATTCCACTTGAAGAAGTTTGTGGCTACTGTCGACCAAGGTAGTTCAGGAATCTGGTTTAGCTGAAGTGATTCCTTCTGTTGATGTGGCTTTGTACTATTACACATGGAACAAGATGAAAGTGCTATCTCAATGTCTTGTGACATAGGTGACCAAAATACTAGCTCTCTCACCCTTCTTTTGGTAGAATTGGTTCCTGAGCGACTACAATTCAAGATAGTAATGTACTGTTGTTGCAATGACTTTGAAACAATTACTTTTGGACCTTTCATAACAATACCTCTGTTAGACAAAATCTCATCCTGTATGGAAAATAAGGTCACACATCTTGAGGTAAACAAGATTTGATGGCCAAGAAAAAGTTGCAGGGCTTGAACATTGTCTGGAGCTGGCATCTCGAGAATGGCTGTTTACTTTGAAGGGTCTAGTCATAGGCCTGTGCTAGTAAATAAATTACCAACATAAGTAACATCTTGTAGCCTGAATTTGTATATCTGTGTCTGGAGCTTAAAATTCACTTCACGTGCCCTTTCTAGAACTTTTCCAAGGTTTCTGTCATGCTCTTTTTCATCATGACCTCCCACCAGTACATCATCAACTATAATAGCACAAGGATACCCAGAAAAAAATTGCTCCATTGCATGTTGAAAGACTTCCAAATGACATTCTCAAAAATATCTTACCTGCCAAACAGAGTACTGAAAGTAGTTATCAATGAGGATTTTTTGTCAAGCTGAATTTGCCAAAATGAACTCTTCGCATCTAAGACAGAACAAATAGTGACATTTGGCATCAAGGCTGCAACCTCTTCAACTCTGCACATTGAATGATGAGGTTGTTTTAGTGCTTTGTTCAAATCTCATGGATCAATACATATTCTAATGTCATCTGAGCTTTTCTTATGAGCTACCACCATGGAAGATAATCTCTCCGTTGGTTTGTCTACTGGACAAATCACACCTTGTCGTGCAATTTTATCTAATTCGGTTTTGAATCTGTCCTGCATGGCTATTGGAACTTTACATGCTGGCCTGATAACTGGACTGAACTCTGAGTCTAACTTCATGGAGTACACAACTGGAAGCTTGCCTAGTTTGTCTTTGAAAAGATCAGCATAGATAGAAAAAATGTAGTGGGTGAAATTAGGGTAGTGATCTTTTAATCTGACATGATGGACTTTCTTATTAAATCAAAGCAGACCCATTTTCAATCTGTCGCTGAGCTCTAATATGACTGGATGTGCCTCTTGACCACATGAAATAACAAGTTGTAGCTTTTTCCAGCAGAGTAATATGAAAGCACTACTGAGCCTTCAGTCTGAATTTCTTCACCTCCATAAGCAGCAGGTTTTGCACACCTCACTAAATCAAGCCTTTCACCATGGCACACTCTAGCAAATGTTTCTGCCATTCTGACATAACATTGCACTTGGAATCTGTATCAGTTTTGAGCTCTGTGGGTTTGCCATTTATCCAAACAGTACAAAATACTTCATTCTTTGCCCTTAAATCTACTGCATTAACTGTTTCATGAAAAACTGCCACAGCATTGACATAAAGAATAGGGTTGCAGCTCTCTAATTGATCAACTTGTTTTTTAAAATGTTCCCTATTGATAAAACAATGTGGGCTTTTGATTTACAAAACCTCTCGAAATTATTCCATTAATTGCATCTGTGGCATTGCTGACCATAAGCTAAACATTTCACCCTTTTAGATTCCTGACTTCCACCACAGTTATGACAGTTGGCAATGAAACTAGGTTGGGGCCCATACTTTGAGTTTGCTGACTCACTTTTATGCTTCACTGAGACTGTGCAGACTCTGGAATGTGCTGGAAAGTTCTGGGGTTTACCAGTGGGTGCTGCAGGGCATACAGTTTCTGCCATGTGCTGTTTCTTTTAATCACGTGTTACATACTATCAATGTGAGCTTTGTCACCATGCCTTCTCGAGCTATTCTCATTTCTAAGCATATTTGTGTGCTTTTCTGTGAGCTCGTATATCTGACAAATCACAATGGCCTTATTCAAAGTTAAATCAATGTCATGAAGCAAAATCTTTCTCACAGCTTCATCTTTTATACCATACATAAGCCTGTCTTTTATTAACTCATTCCTTAAATCACCAAATCTGCACATTTTGCCTTATTTCTTAGGTCAGTTATATATGCTGCAAAAGTTTCACCAGGCTTTTGATCCCTTGTGTAAAATAAGTGCCATTCCATTGTAACATTTGTCAGGGGGTTACACATTTCTCTTATTTTATGTTTTAAGCACTCAGGGTCCTCCCTTGACTCAGCCGGTACAACAATATAATGGTTTTCCCCTCTCCTGAATAGATAGCAGGTGCATACACAAATTAATTTTCCTTTTCTATTACTTCTAACCCAGCTAAATTATGCAGAATACATGCCTTTGTATGGCCATCTTTATCAGAAAATAGAGCCTGTATGAAAATATTGTACTCTTGCTCAAACTCTCTCCATTTCTCAGCAATATTACTGTCAAACACAAATGCACTGGGTTTTTAAAATCCATCTGCCATGCCCACAAAGTATGTACAAACACACTGAAAATATAGCCTTTGTAATTATGTATGAACAAACTGTTCTGAGAGCTTGTAATAACATTCAAATGCACAATAAACTCTTCGAAATACTGTACTTTGTGAAATATGCTCTGTAATGGCTGTACTTTGCAAAATAACTTTACTGTAACACTACACAAGCATATGAACACTTTACACACTTCTGATAACTCAGATATCTTTGCTTAATATAACAAATACGTGCTTTGCGAAAATTCAGTCATTTCCCCTATTTTATGCAGTTCTGACTTTATTTCAGACATTTTCCATAGTACTTGACAGATATTGTGTAAATTAAAATGTTTTCCCCAATATATTGTGTGTGCAGTGAAAGGAAATGTGCAAGGCCAAACAGCAGTTTTTAAAATAATATGGTTTGCTTTGCAAGAACAGTTATTAATAACATATAGCTGTGGGCATTACTGTAAATACATCCTGTTATTGAAAAAAAAAGGAAGTTGACTTTCTTGGCTTTCAGATGCAGAAATAAACAAATAAAACACAGACAGGTTAAGTACAGAAAGATGACGTGGAGAGACTTTTGTGAAGTCTTCAGATACAGTGAGGACCAAAAAAGGGCATGAAATAACTGTGGACTTTTTCATGACACAGACAGAAAGCAGAAGAACAAGTCACAAGGACATTAAAAATAACATTGGTTGAAAAGAGTATATAAACTGGACAGTATGTTTCACTTGGTAGTGACGTTTTAGACTAAGTGTGCCTTAATCTCCTCATCTGTCTAGCTGTGTTATAATAGAATTGAAATAGCTCTGACAGAATTAACTGTTTGGCAAGAATTTATTCTGAGACAAATACAGAATAACAGATACAGAAGTATGGAGTTTGTTTGGTCTACTTTTGGACAGTTCTTCAGTGACATTTCTTCAGAAAAGAAAAAGATACATCTCTTCAGTACTTTGAATATTTTTATCAATATCGTACATATCAGTTTATGCAAACATCATTTAGAACAATTTGTATGCCTCATTTCATATTCTGTGAATAAGAAATAGCGCATAACAGGTTTTAATATCTGAAATTAGTTTCTGACCTGTTTTGCACATTGTAGGGATGGTTCACTGCTGTATATTCCTCCATTTCGAGTCAGTTGCTTCATGGCTGTAACTCTGGATCCCATTCTGATATCATGTTGCTTGTCCTTCTCTAACATAGATGACAAGCAGGTGGGGTATTTCTTTTAGATGCTTTAATACATAGAAACACATCAGGATGGATAGCAACATCATAAAATACAAATGAACTAGTTAACAGACAGACGTTACATACATACAGTACATGCCAACATCTCAACTACAAAACGGCAGTCAGAATTACACATGCTTAGTATATATACACTTGTGCATGCCCTTGGATAGCTTCTTAAAGGTACATACACACACATGGATCTACACTATCCTTCCATCCGTATGGCGCCAAAGTGAGTCTGGGGAACAACAGCAGCTGTCACGGATCCACCTTACCCTTTCAGAATCATCAGCTTGTTTCTGAAAAGACAACACTTCCTGCAAAGGTACAGGTACATTTACAACTTGGAGAGACTGCAAAATAGAAGTCTGAACAGGATTTAACAAAGCAGCTTGCCTTGCCAGTCTATCAGCAAAGGTATTTCCTAGTGATTTAACTGAGGTATCTGACCTATGGGCATCACATTTAACAGATATTTCCTTTGGGGAGAAGCAAGGCATCTAATAATTCATTGACAAAGACTGCATTTTTAATTTTTGTCCCTGCAGAGATCAAATAACCTCTTTCTCTCCAAAGTTTTCCAAAATCATGAACCACTCCACAAGCGTATCTAGAATCACTGCACACACTAACAGTCTTTTCCTGTGCTAGCTTGCAAGCTTCAGTGATAGCTACTAATTCAGCTACTTGAGCTGAAACATTTCCCAGTAATTGTCCAGTCAATAATACTTGATCAATACTACAGACCGCAAAAGTGGCTGTCGATTGTCCGTCTTTCCTTTTGAAACGTGATCCATCAACAAACAAAATTAAGTCAGAGTTCTGCATAGGAGCATCTCAGTGATCAGGTCTAGGAGGACGCACATTGTTAACAACAAAAAGACAATCATAAAAGTTCTCCTTCATCAGCAGTAGGGATAAGAGAGGCTAGATTCAAGGGGGGACATCTAATAATTTGCAAAGAAGGATTATTAAATACAGCTAGCTCATACTTGGAAAGTCTAGAGGCAAAAATATATTGTGTTTTAGTCCTTAATAACAAAGCATTAACAGCATGTGGAACTGCAACAGAAGTATCAAGACCCAGAGTAAGTGCCACTGCCATAGTTATCAACTAACTGAGCAGTTGTGGCTACAGCTCCAAGGCAAGGGGGAAGTGTGGCTGTTACTGGATCAAGGTCTGTATTGTAATAAGCAACTGGTCTAAAGCCATCATTTCTTTTCTGTGCTAATAATCCTAATGCTACCTTGTTGCATTCACAACAGAAAGGAAAGACCTCTTAAAAGTCTAGCAGTCCTAATGCTGGAGGATTTGAAATAAATAATTTTAACTGAGTAAAAGCTTGTTCATGGATGGGTTGCCATGGAAGGAGCTTGGGGATGTCCTTTTTTCAATAGTTCTAGTAAGTGTTCAATTATTTTGGCATAGTTTGATATCCACTGTCTACAATAGCCCGCTAAACCAAGAAATGCTCTAAGCTGTTTTAGAGTAGTAGGTCTCGGTGCTGTGTGTATAGCTGTAATGCAAAATGTGTTATTCATTTTCAGAGATTAGATGTCCTAAATACTGGACTTGTGGTTGCCAAAGCTGAAGCTTAGATTGGTTTACATTAAATCCTAACTCAGCTAGTTTAGTTAACAAGAAAACAGTATCAGTCTGACAGTCAGTGAAAGAATTAGATGCTAAGAGAAGATCATCTACGTACTCTACTAAGGCAAATCAAAAGTATTTTATTTAACTGCTTTTTCATTTCCCTTGAAAATAAGGTGGGTGATGCTACATATCCATGGGGTAAGCATGTCCGTGTGTACTGGTGTTCTGTATATGTAAATGCAAATAAATACTGACTACCAGGGTGTACTGGGATAGAAATAAAGCTGAGGAAAAATCAATAATGGAAAGGTGGTAGCATAAGGGAGAATTGAGCTAAGAATAGTTCCTGGGTTAGGTGCTATGGTAAAAGCAGGCACAAATACTGCATTCATGGCTCTCAGAGCTTGGACAAATCTATAAATGTCTTTGCCAGGTTTCTTTACTGGCAAAATGGGTGAATTACAAGGACTCCTAGTAGGAATAATTACGCCTTGTTGCAACAATGTTGAAATAACTGGTTCAATTCCTGCTTCTGCTCCCGCAGAAAGAGGATATTGTGCTACCAGTGGCAGAGGTTCATGAGGTTTTAGAATAATCTGTACTGGTGTATTATTAAACTTTCAGCTAATAAGCCCTACCTCATTTTCATGAGTTGTCCATAACTGTGAAGGAACTGCATTTGGTAATTCTTCTGATGGCTGTACAGGTTCTGTTTCAGTAAGGAAAGAAAAGAGCATTTCCTCATTCAAAACACCCGCAACAGCACACATGTGCATCACCAGAGACTCATTGGGAACATTTAAATATATTGCATCCTGTCTACAGAATATTATACATTGCAACTTACAGACAAGATCCCTACCTAAAAGATTAAGGGGTGCAGAGGTTCCAATGAGAAAAGCATGTTGATCTGTCAATGATCCCAACTGAATGAAGACTGAACTGTCTCGGTAGTCTAAAGAGACTCCAGACCCCCTAACTCCTCTCAGTGAGTTCCGGAACAAAGGGAGATTCTTGGCCATGGAACCATTTAACATTGATCTAGTAGCTCCAGTATCAATTAGAAAGGGAATATTGCTGTCATGAACTTTAAAGTTAATAAATGGTCCTTTCTGGTGTACAGATGTGGAAGGAAATAGCTATGATTCCTGTTCATGGCTATCCTATTTATCTTGTTGCCAAGCTGGTGGCTGCCAAGAAGTGATCCATGTAGGAGGTTGTTGTCTTACATTTTGGTGGACATTTTGCTGACCTTGTGGTGGAAGCTAACTATCAAATGGATTGTTAGAATGTACTGGCACATCTACTGGCTGCAGGAGATGACACGTTTCCTTGCAATGACCATTTTGGCTGCAGCTAAAACACAAATTTGAATTTGATCCCTGTCCCTGTCCTTGTGAATTTGGGGTATTATTACAATTTTGAGGAAATGGTCCTTGAGTCTGAGAAAAATCTAAATCTGTTACATCCCCCTCTTCCTCCTCTATTTTACCTCTATTTCTAGTAAACTTTTGGAGGTGTAAGTTTAATCATTTTTCTTTTCACTCCTGTTGTTGCTCTTAGTTTTCATGAATAAGGGTGACTACTAAATATTGAACCTGATTAACAAGTTCATGAAGTCCCAAACTTGGCCAAGTTAAGCAGACTTTTTTAGCTGGTATTGAATGAGGGGGGGGGGGGTGCAATAAACCATTGACAAAAGCAGCTGAAGGACCACTTGCTACCGGACCTTCAGTAGGTTCTGTATAACCTGAAAAGGCATCAAAGGCATCTGTCATACACCATAAATAAGATTCAATTGACTTATCTTATCTCTGTGTGACTGCATTTATCCAGCACCAATTAGGTATCGGTGGACATACTGTAGTAATAGCCTGCAATAAATGAGTCCCAGATGCCTGCAAAGCCTCTGCCTCTATGCTGGGGAATAGGGTCTGATATATTAGCATGATCCCCAAATATGTTTAAATAGATCAAGTGGAATGGATGTGTCCATCACTGCTCTGAGATCCTCTAAAGTAGTATTTTGCAACTGAACATGCCCTTTTAAGATTCTTGTATATGTTGTTGGATTTCTTCTGATTGACTGGAAATCAACCACAGACCAAGGGTAGACCACATTTATAGTGGATGGTGCTGCTTCCTCTCTGCCATGTGCTGGGTTTGGGATTTGTCACAGAGGATGTAGGTGGGTGGTTGGAGTAACTACTCTATCTCCCTCTTCTTCCAAGGAAGGAATCAGAATCATCTTTATCTAGATTAAATTTATCAGGAACAAAATAACCATCCCCGTCTATAATTATTAGGAATTCAGTAGCAAATGTACATGAACGTAGCTTTTGTCATCTAGAAAGAGAAGATAATACCCCCTTTGTACATCCTTTCAGAAAGCTCATAAACATCAGAGGTAATATAGACTGGTTACAGTCTAACACAGAAGAAGAGGAAGAAGTTTTAGGTTGGTTAGAGGAAGGAGATAACTGAGGGGGTTGAGTTGTTTGGCTAGTGGAAATGGATGACTCAGAAGGTTGCCTTCTCTAAGAAGGTGGTGGAGTAATAATCTCTGAGGTGGAAGAAGAGATAGCAGAATTCTGCTGGTCAGGGTGGAGGTGGTGGTGCATTATAAGGTGGCAGTGGTGCGGTGGGCAAAACTAAGCAATCATCATCAGATGACTCGTTGCAGCCAAGTTGTAATTTCTGTAGTTCCCTAAGGGGATAGAGCTCATAACCACACTGTCCCTGACAAATTAGAATGTTGTAGATGATAAACCATCTTATTCTTCACTTGTAACTGTGTTTAAAGTTTAGCTGCATTATGTTTTAAACTATAAACTATAGAATCTTCTTCTCTATCTTTAGATTCTACCTGCCATGCATTAAAGTGGACCAACAACCAGCAGGGACTTTATTACCTTTTTCTCTAAGCCTTTTTTGATAGTTTAACAAAATATATTTATGAAAAGTACCCGCAGATGGAAAAGTCAATTTATCGTCATTTTTAGTGAGCTCACGCAATTTATCTAAGTAGAGACAGACATCTTTGTTACAATTCTGAAACATATGTCTTGCAGGAGTACCATACTCCAGTTCTTTTAAAGTACCCACATTCACTCCCATTGTAAAGAAAACTTACAATATTAATACAAAAATAAAGGATATCCCACTCACATGCTAACCCACATGCATACAAAAGCCACACTTACCTGCAGAAATCTGAAAGTCTGCCAGAACTGAAAGTTACAAAGATAAACAGAAGTAGACTTGTGTGTGTGTGTGTGTGTGTGTGTGTATACACACACACACACACACACACACATATATATATATATATATATATATATATATATATATATATATATATATATATATATATATATATATATATACATATGTTCATATGTGCATACATTTTATATATATATATATATATATATATATATATATTGAGAGAGAGAGAGAGAGAGACATATATTTAACTGTTCTAGTTCAAGTATTTTGTTTTGTCCTGTTCTTAAAAATTTGCCTTCATCACTTTGTTCTCTTAGAATTCCAGGTCTTGTTTTAAATCACCTGCATTTTATTTAATGTGATTGCAGTACTGGATTGTCAGATGCTCTTGAAAATAATATTGCCTGATGTTCTGGAAATGCAATTATGGTTTGATTGCTTTTCATATTTAGGTACTGCAAGCAAATATGAATGATTAGCAGAATATTGCACTGAAAAGAAAAGGTCACACAGTAGAATAAAGAGTATTTTAGGCTGACTATGCACACTGCCAACTTTATCAGAAATAGACAATTTTTGCAGGATGTGGGGGAGGCAAGCATTCAGCACGCTTATCTGGATCACACATATTTGTGTGTGTGGGGGAAGGAGGCTTAAACATACACATATTTTGACATATAGAAAAGCCTTTCACACCCCCCCAATTCAGTGTGCTTTGCATATTGTATCTCCTTCCTTTATTGAATCAGCTACATGATTGTGGAACCGAGTTTAAATTATGAAGTGTGCAGCTTAGAGCTCATTCTGTAGAAATGGACTTCAGAATCATGGTTTGCTGAAAAATATATGATAAGTCAAATGGAAGTTACCATTACTCTTAGACTCTATATAAAGTAGTATCTGATTGTTTTGTCTTGGGTAGATATATCAAAGTTTGTTAATTTGGGACCTGGAGATTAAATTACAACCTGCTGACAATTGATATAAATTACCCGAAGGCTTGGCAACTTTAAGAGTTCACTATACTAATTAAAGATTGAAGGAGGCACAGATTACTTATATTGGTGTGATGTAAAGTTAGAAAGTTACTTGTTAGGTTTTCTGCTAAAACTGAATGATGTTGTTAGGTTGGGTAAATCAGTTCCTTACACATTTATCCTTTCTATAACTTTATCGTTGGTCTTGTTAGGTTAGAAACAGGATTAGTTTAGCTTTCACTCATTCATTTTCCATTCCTGTAATATACATAAATGCAGTAATTTGCCTAGTTCTAAACTTCCAAAATTTTGCTACATCTTTTATTTTTGTTTTTATTTCTAATTAGTTGTTAATTGTTTTATTTGATTTGCTGATATCTCTATATATATGCTGTGTGTATATCATTGTTTTTAAGGATCTGATGAAGCATAGTTTGTCTATGTGAAAGCGCTTCTCTGTTTTTATTGCTTTTTATTAAATCTGGAAACTACAGCCGCGGTTGTCCCACTGGGTTTTCTCTATAGTTTTTTTGTCTTCAAGTTGGACATTTGGGTTGCGCTGATATTATTTTATATTTATTTTGCTACATCTAAGGTTTGATGGTTGCTTTACATTACCATACTTCATCATGCCTCATGACTCCAAGTTTAATAAATAAACAAATATGCTCTGTATCAATTGTATACACTATGATCTAAGTAAATACACACAGTAGGTGTTTCTCCATCATTTGTGCATGTATTTCTCATAGTTTACATCTAACACACATCAAAATATCAGCTTTCAAAATCATAACAAGGGCTATCAAAAATCATAGCAAAAGGTCCAAAATCATAGCACTCAAAATTTGTGTAAATTTGTGCCACAGTGGGTGAAGTCACACGTATGAGTGTAATTACCTTTTACCAGGTACAGCCTATAAAATACTTATAGTACAAATGGGTTAAAACCTATATAGCTGTACCAGAAAATGTTTCCTTACTGTGCTGTAAACAGATATTCATGTCTGTTTCCTTGGCTTGTATATGTGCCAGTCATAACAACAGTTTTATTAGCAGAATTAGTATAAACTTTGTATATTATTTGCCCACAGCATAATTGTGGAACTTTCACTAAGCACACATTTATGTTGCAGATACATAAAAACAGAAGACATCTCAGTCTAGAACTGAACTTGAGCTCTAGACATTTCTAACAAAGCCATGCAGCCTAAATTGTTCTTGCTGATATAGATCATTTTTAATATGTATGATTCCTCCCTCCTGGAAAAAAATAATTTTGTTCATTTTATTTCTATATGATATGTAGATCTCATTAGAGTAACATTTCAGTGATGTTTTGCGATCTGCCCAGAATATCACCTATAAGCTCTTCCATTTTGCATAAAACATGTTGCTTGTTTTCATAGCCCTGTGTCCTTCCTACTTATCATATCATTATAGAAGCTTTGCAGTGTATAATTAAACACACACACACACACACACACACACACACACACACACACACACACACACACACAAACATGACCATCAATTACAGCCACATGTATGACTGCCTTCAAATTAAATGTTTGAACAAATACATTGATAACAGCCTTAAATCAAGACCAGATTTTAAATATTTCTCTTATAAACGTAAAATGTTTCTAGTATAGCAGATTTTGCTTTAACAAGCATTTCCCGAAAGATGTGAAGTTCAGAACTCATGTATATCATTATTTGATAACTGCAATTAACAACAGTTTATCAGGAGAAAAAACACAGATTTTATAAGGATCAGATCGAAAATATGAGGCAAAAGTCTGGGACAGCTGAGAGCTATGCCCTCAGCACAAACTCACACAAACACACACACATGCACGCACGCACGCACACACACACACACACACACACACACACACACACACACACACACACACACACACACAAACATGACCATCAATTACAGCCACATGTATGACTGCCTTCAAATTAAATGTTTGAACAAATACATTGATAACAGCCTTAAATCAAGACCAGATTTTAAATATTTCTCTTATAAACGTAAAATGTTTCTAGTATAGCAGATTTTGCTTTAACAAGCATTTCCCGAAAGATGTGAAGTTCAGAACTCATGTATATCATTATTTGATAACTGCAATTAACAACAGTTTATCAGGAGAAAAAACACAGATTTTATAAGGATCAGATCGAAAATATGAGGCAAAAGTCTGGGACAGCTGAGAGCTATGCCCTCAGCACAAACTCACACAAACACACACACGCACACACACACACACACACACACACACACACACACACACACACACACACACACACACACACACACACACACACACACACACACACAGCAGAACCTGGCTGTCAACATCTTCAGCACTGTGCAGTACCACTGTGCTTGTCTGCTATAAGTTTGTTTCTACCTAGACAAACTCCGGAATTCTCTCTCTCTCTCTCTCTCTCTCTCTCTCTCTCTCTCTCTCATTGCTTCTTAAATTGAGGAAATGGAAGAGAAAACACTGGAGCTTTCTTGCATCTAAAGAGTAAAAAAAAAAAAAAGAGCAGACACAGATTCCAAAAGTGAAGTCAGACTGCTACTCCAGGTGCAGAGCAGTTGAGAGATATGATATTTAAACTTTATTTTTAAGAATGTAGACTGTACTGTTTCAGAAACAAATTACGATTAGATGGCACCATCATCGATATTTCATCCCCTGGATGAAATGTCTTTCTTTAATAGCATGATCTCCTTTCGAAATCAGAAGCTTCCATATCAGGTATTCACACTTTCTGAATGTATCTCTGATTTTATTGCTGAACCATCTTAGCATTTTTTTGTTTTGTTTTTGCTTTGTTTATCCTATAACAATATTTTAGACAAATGTAGAAATGGGTTTGTTTTGTTCCTTCGTGATCCAAACTCTAGCAATAACTGCAACAGACTGTTTACTTGCCACTTGAAGACTTGTTCAGAATTAGGGGACCTTTGCATGTGAATCCAGCCACAGTATTCTAATCTTAGGCAACTTCAATGTCAATTACCCTAGACAGAATAGCTTCCTTTCCAACCGTGGCCTTTACCAGCCTATAAAGGAACCAACAAAGGCAAACAAAACAAACAATAACTACAGCCTCCTAGATATTCCCATGACCAACCAGCCAACATATGTAATATCCATAGTAGTACATCCTTCAAAACATACATGGCCATTGTGTAATTTTGTTCATTAACTCTTTAAAGAAACCAAAAGTCTCCAGCATTCCTCCATCCTTTCCAAACCAATACCACAGCTCACTCAGAAAGTGTAAAGCAGACCATTGACAATAGTAGAGCACACCACTGACAATATAAATTGGTTCTTGCTATATGCTATCATCAATGCCATTGAATCAGCTTTCTTCCTAAATGGAACCCCTTTCTAAGTATATAAAATCAGTTTCCCCACAAGCCTAGACTACGTAAAGCAACATGCTACCATGGCTGACATCTGAATTCCAGCAACATTTCAAACAATGAGACAGTGGTTGAAAAATCAGGAAATAAGCACACCACTCAGCCATGACACTCACATAATTTTATGTAATAAAGGCAGAAAAATAGTCAGAAACATTAAAGTCATTTATCTAGGTAACAGGCAAATGTGCACTTTCTCTAGCCCAGGCATTTCTGAAGAGATTAATCACTTAACTGGTCATAACGTAAATCAACATATTTTGTACTTTTTAGCCCTCCTGCCCTCAAATATGTGAATTCTGAATTAACCAGTATATCTCCACTAAGTGCACTAATAAACACCTTTATAGGTTCAAGGTTAAATACCTATACTTAGAATTCTGTCACTATTTAACATCAAAAATGTTTCCCAAAAAGAAACAGATAATTTAATACAGTCACTGACAAATAATAGCCAACTTGGCTCAGACAGCCTCATATGTAGACATTACATCCCATTATATTTGTTTCATATTAAACTTCTTGCTTTCACAAATCTTTTCTGACATCTGAAAGAAATCTATAGTTACCCTAGTACCCAAAATTGCCAAACCATCCAAATCTTCAGATTTCTAAGTTTTCTCTTGCTTACCTGATCTTGGCAAACTAGTTGAAAAAAGTTATGTACAACCAGTTTGCATTATTCATTTACCAGTATGACATCCTTTTCTGTCATTAACGTGGCTTTATAACACAAAGAAAGACCCCAAATGGCCCTACAGACACAATAGGTAATAGTATTAATTAAAATCTGGAAGCTCACAATCAGATTACAATGCAACTTGACAACGGATGGAGATATCCACCCAACTCCTGGCCCATCCTCATCCACCGGCTCTAGGTCCTTTACTAACCATCCCACTGCTACACAAATCTTAGACAAACCCCCAAACTCACTCTTGATCAGTCACCTAAATATCAGAAGTGTAAACAATAAGATTCATCACCTACATGCCTTCTTAGATGCTCTTTCCCCAGACATACTATGTCTTACTGAAACCTAGCTAAAACCTTCTACTTCAGATAAAGAAGTTATACCACCAGGTTATAACATTCTAAGGCTTGATCAAACCAATAGAAAGGGAGGTGGGGTAGCTGTTCTGTACAAATCCATGCTTGAAGTGTCCAATAATGCCCTGCAAACATCCCTGTTTGGCAATGCTGAAATTCTTATCACTAAGCTCCAAATTAATAAGAACAAATGTATAAATCTCGTCTGTGTGTGTATTCCCCCAGGCAATAACATAAATACCCTTGAAGATTTACTACATTGGTTATCCGGCAATTACCTCCAAGAAACCATTGTACTTGGAGACTTCAACATAGACTGGAACATGTGTTCCTCAGAACCCCCCACTCACCACATAAACCTTTATGGATTTTCACAGGTCATATCCTCCCCCCACTAGGATCAGTAAACCCAACAATAAAGCAAGTATTCTGGATTGGATTCTTGTTAACACCCATCCCCTCAAATAAAAGAGTGGGACCCTGCCTGATGATGTAAGTGATCACCTACTCACCTATTTAATCAGGCAAAAAGCTGATATCCACAACCAGTCCATTTTTAAAACAATAAGGAACAATAAGAATTTAAACTGCACAAATTTCCAAAATGAACTCATATCTTGCAATTGGTCAGTTCTGAAACAATTACCACTTGAAGAAGCAGTAAATTACTTTAATACCAAATTCCTAGCCATCCTTGACACCCATGCACCAGCACGGACTATTAGAACCAAAACAAAAGTTGCTCCTTGGCTCTCAAAAAAAAAACAGACATAAAATACTACTAAGAAATAGGGCATGGGCCACTTCAAGGACCACAAAAAAATCCATAGATCAACTTGGACACAGACAGCTAAGAAATAAAACAAAAAATTCACCATATTAGACAACAAAAACTATTACTGTCATCTACAAGAAAAACACCAAAACAAGTCACAAAAGTTTTGGGTAGGTATAAACAAACTCCTTAGTCCAGGACAGTCCTCCTCTCCTACCCCCTTGGATTCTAACTAAAACTCCCAAGCAGAAATTGACAATACCTTTAACAGCTTCTTTACAACAACCATCCAGAACCTAGCTAACCAATTATCCCCTGGATGCCCATATTCTCCGTCCACTTCTCCCTGCTCCCAACTCCCCTTTAACTTCAAGCCAGTTTGCACAACTTTGGTCCAAAATTTACTTAAAAAACTAAAGCCTTTCCACCCTGTTGGCTGATCTACTCCCTGCAGAATATCTACAAAAAGCTGCAAATGCCATAGCATACCCCATTAATATCCTGATCAATAGAACTATAACTGAAGCATCCATTCCCTCCGTCTGGAAGATATCCCATTTCATCCCACTCCATAAAGGGGGCAGCTCTACTGAACTTTCAAACTATAGACCCATAGCTATTCTGCCACCCTTGGCTAAAATTATGGAAAAATGCATCCACAATCAACTCCAGAACTGTCTTATCCATAATAATCTTCTAGCCAACACCCAACATGGCTTTAGACCATTCCATAGTACAACCTCAGCCCTCCTCTCCTTCTGTAATGTCATTAACCAACACCAAAACAATAATAAACTTTCCTCTGCTATCTTTCTCAATCTTTCAAAAGCCGTTGATATGGTAAACCACCAAATACTCATGAACACTTTGAAATCCATCTCCCTAGAGGAACAGGCCATCCAGTGGTTTCAATCATATCACAGTGGTAGACAACAGGCTGTCCTATGGCAGAGCAAACTATCCACCCTTGTACCCATCACCCTTGGAGTACCCCAAGGCTCCATACTAGGTCTACTATTATTTTCCATTTTCATCAATGATTTGTGTAAGGTCATCACAAATGTAACATGCATTCAATATGCAGATGACTCCACTTTAGTATGCTGTGACACTTCACCTACAGAGTTGCAGATTCTGTCCCAAAATACTTTTAACACAGTTGAAAATTGACTCCTTAACCATTGTCTCATGTTAAATCCTAACAAAACCAAACTGCTGCTTTTCTCCTCCACTCACAGCTCTGTCGTTATAACCTTTACATTAAAATCCAACAACACCATTATTTCCCCAGATTTCTCAACCAAACTGTTAGGAGTTATAATAGATAATAACCTTAAGTTTGATCTGCATATCAATAAAACTATTAAAGCAGTTAATAAAAAACTTGGGTCACTATATAGGATCAAGCCCTTCCTAATGCCATTAGCCAGCACACTTGTACACATCTACTCTCCACCCTCCTCTATGCTTCCCCTCTATTTACAAACCTCAGTAAAACTGACCTAAATAAACTTTCTAGCATTTACAATCACATTGCTAGATTTGCTACCGATGCAGCCTACAGAATGCATCACTGTCATAACCTAAATCTACTAGAATGGTTTGAACTGCCTAACCTACTTCAGGTTAACCAACTAATAGTTGCACACAAGATCCTGTACCAACCAGATAATACACCCGCACTTAAAAACCTCATCACCCCCTACAGTAACCTTAGTGCACTTCGTTTATCTGAAAGACTACTAGTTCAAACTCTCAAATCCAACAACACAGCCAGTAAATCTCTATTTGCTAACTCTGTTGGCAAAACTTGGAATTCTCTTCCTGCTAATCTTACATCTGAACTCTCTCTATACATCAATTCAAGAAAAGTCTGATTCAGTACTTTAAAAAAACGATGGCTTTGTCCTTGTCCTAATCCATACTAACTCTAACCATCACTAATGTGCACACGGAGGACTTCTGCCTACACTTTATTGTTTCTTAACTTATAAATCCTATGATCTCCTTGGATCTACTACTAGGTTAGCCTACTAGGCATTCAATACCCTATCATTCTTAAAAACACTGCTTAGAATTTTCCATCTGAGTAAAAATGTAATAATTTGTTTGTGTATATCTGTTTGTTGTGTTTGTTTACATCTGTGTAAAAACCCTTTTATTGTGCTTTATTTTGTGTTTTAAATTGTAAAAATGTAACAGTTTGTTGAATGTCTTTTTGGAGCTTTTCTCCATGGGCCTCCGCTGAAAATGGACATGTATCCAGTCAGACTACCCCGGTAAACAAATGTAAAATAAATAAATAAGTATGCGTATTAACACCAACAAAGTCCACCTCACAGACATGCTATTTGTTGATTTAGATAAAGCCTTTGATTCATTCATCCATGCTCATCCTTATACTCAAAGTTTGGGCTGCGGAATGATTTACCAGTTACTTGTCACATAGAACCTGTTTGAAAATATAATAGTTACTTGTCATCATGATTATAAACCACTGCAGAGGGTTTCTAAAGATCTGTTCTTGCATCCACCTTTATCAGCATCTTCATGAATTCTTTGCTTACTGATCTAAACACATCCAAAGTCATCTAATGTCTCTCCTCCACCAACTAAAATACTGTATTACTAGAACACTAAAACCAATAACCATTTCTCAACAAGTAACTATGAACCTCAATAAATAATTTAATACTAAAGTAATGATTTTTGTCTCTCCACAAAACTTGACTGAATGAACTCCACTTTCAGCCCCTTAACCTGCAACTTGCAATGCATTGATTGTGCCTTCTCAGCATTACACATTACCATCCCCAAATATATAAAAAAGCAATTCTACACTGTTTGTGTGTCACAAAATGTTCACATTTTTTTTTCAATTTCTCACCCCCAAAAGAATAAATATTATTGACAAGAATATCCTTCAACCATAGCTGGGCTATGCTATACCATTACTCATCTACACTTCTACTAAACACCTCATGGACCACAGACCATTTCCAACAGGATTTGCAGCTCCATGTTCCTCTTTCCCAAAAATGGACTTCTCTGTATTACACTTCAGAGATAAATGGATCACTATAGAAGAGTGATCCAATCTACCACTCATTTACCTTCTGAATAAAAAACTTTACAATGACTCTGTCTTCCCATCACCCCTTACCAAATGCTGAGATACACCTTTCCAGCTCCATTCACAACTGATAGTGCCTGGATACTGTTCAGACCAATGAATTCACTCCCATCCACTAAGCAGACCTTCTCCATCCTGGCACCTAAATTATGGTGCTCTCTACCTACTTAACTCTGCAAAGATCTATCTACAGAAAATTCAGAGAAAAAAATAATCTTTCTAGGAAACAGATGTACTTATATATACTTCAGACATCTCCCAATAACATTAGCTCATCATCACACCCCCTTTTCCCATTTTCTACATGGGGTCGGGGTGTCGTGCTAACTGTCGTCATCTCAGTCTATTCAGTGCCACACTCCTGCCTTCTTCAACACTCATGCCTGATTGTTGCAGATCTTCTCTCACACAGTCCTTCCACCTCTTTGCTGGATGCCCTCATTTCCTATTACCTTCTTCCTGTCTGTCCCAACTCTTCTTCACCAGCTTGTCTTCTGTTTTTCTGCACATGTGCCCAAGCTAATGTAATCTGTTCTCTTTGACCTTTTCTGCAATTGGAGCTACTTTTGCTTCTGCTCTTATGTCCTCATTTTTTTGTCTATCCCACAATGTGCATGGTACCATCTATCTCAGGCACTTCATTTCCATCACCTCTGTCTTCTTCATCTGCTCTGCTTTACTGCCCAGGTTTCTGTACCATACAGTAGTACCAGTCGCACCACTTTTCAGCTTCTTTGGCATTCTGCTGTCATACACTTCACATGACACTCTATGCCAGCTGGCTGCAGTCCCTCTGATTCTAGGTTTGACCTCTTCATTCATATTTCCCTTCTCCTCAACCATCCCTCCCTGATGCTTGAAGCTGTTAACCTGTTCCATTACCTTCCATTATGTCTTAATTCTCCGCTTCTTCTGATTTCCCCAATTTGCTGCCATTACCACTGTCTCATCTGTACTTAGTTTCATCCCTCATGCCTTCAATTTTGCATTCCATTCCCCTATAGTTTGCTGAAGGTCTTGCTGAGTCTGCCACCTCGTCTGCATACAGCAACTTTGTTGATCTGTCCCCTCTGACCTGTTTGCTAATGTAATCCACCATCAGTCTGAACAACAGTAGACTCAGAGCTGAACCCTGATGTACACCCACTCCCACTGGAAACCCCTCTGTTTGACCAAACACTATTCATACTTGAGTCATTGGAATTTTTACATAGCGTGCACTAATTCTACCAATGTTTCTGGGACTTTGAACCACCTCAGGACTGCCCAAATCAGCTCTCTTGGGAACCTGTCATATGCTTTCTCCATGTCTAGAAATAGCCAAATGTACTCTTTCCTCACCTCTAGCTTCTTCTCAACTAGCTTTCTCACTGAAAACA